>NC_084737.1:46988773-47091273 GCF_033978785.1 Entelurus aequoreus
TTTTTAGACCAGTTGATCTGCCGTTTCTTTTCTTTTCTTTTCTACTCTGCTCCGGGGTGGACCGCTAGCCTGTTCATCGGATGGGGACATCTCTACGCTGCTGACCCGTCTCCGCTCGGGATGGTTCCTGCTGGCCCCACCATGGACTGGACTTTCGCTGATGTGTTGGACTTTCACAATATTATGTCAGACCCACTCGACATCCATTGCTTTCGGTCTCCCCTAGAGGGGGGGGTGTTACCCACATATGCGGTCCTCTCCAAGGTTTCTCATAGTCATTCACATTGACGTCCCACTGGGGTGAGTTTTCCTTGCCCGTATGTGGGCTCTGTACCGAGGATGTCGTTGTGGCTTGTACAGCCCTTTGGGACACTTGTGATTTAGGGCTATATAAATAAACATTGATTGATTGATATATATATATATATATATATATATATATATATATATATATATATATATATATATATATATATATTCCAAAGACATGCACCGGAGGATAGGTTGATTGGCAGCACAACTGAGATAGGCTCCAGCGCCCCCCGCGACCCCGAAAGGAATAAGCGGTAGAAAATGGATGGATGGATGGGATGTGATGGTATTGTAGATACCGTCAGATTCCAAATCTTATCAATAATGCCGTGACGCAAACAAAAACTTGGTGAGTTTCGCCATCACGTCTCCATCTCATCGCTGCCACCACAGCCTGGGGGGCAATAGACTACAGACTGTGGTGAAGTACACCTGCTTCGTTGCGTGAAGAAACCTACAATTTTTGGTTACGTTTTCCTCTCTGTATGCGGAATGGCGATATACGATATATATCTCAATATTTTTTCCGTAAAGTAAAAACAAAACACAAAACAGTATGTCATTATTTTGACTTAGTAAATATTGACTTACTAAGACAACATAATGACTAAGTCAAATTAATGACTTACTGTAAATAAGCGTTTGCAATAAGCGTTTGAAAAAAAGAGTTAAAAGTGGGGCCACATGCTGACATATGCTCAACTCATCATGCTTAATTTATTACAGCATTAGGGAAGCTTGTAGTTGATTTTTATTATGTAAATGTTATATTTTTATCAACATGTTATAGCAGGGACCCTGCCTTTCAAAACTATGCTGCTACATTACTAATGATTAATGTAACTATAGCTGAAAAATAGTACAATAGCAATAGGAGAGACTATTCATCCCTGAACACAATGGAGTTATGTACCGAACCGAAATGTTTGTGTACCGTTACACCCCTATTGTTATATCAACTATCAGAGACAGAAACTCTTCATTTAACATAATGTCCTTTTTTGCTGCTTCAACACAGAAAAAGGTCAAGTGAAATAACTTAGTTGTTAACTGTAGGTCAATAATGCTTGTCTTTTTCTCAGACAGACAGGGCTTTGCTGTCCGTAACACACGCACGCACGCATTCACGCACGCACACATACACTGCAAAATGAGCTAACGTTACGCTAAAAGCTAATTAGCCTTCACCTCAAGGACTGCGAGCAAGCTGAGCTGCCGCTTATATTTCTAGAACGTCAACGGGCTCATAGTGATGTTAGGAGTAGTTGACTGGGAGGTGTTTATTATAATTTGGGGAGAGTCCGCTGCATTATGCTCACCTGCTAAACACCTTTCTGTTAACCCGCACCGTCTCTCCTCTCTGCCTGCCTGTGCCGTGAGCACTGACTCCATGCGCTCTGAATACTCACTGCTGATTGGCTGTTACTGCTCTGAATATGCACTGCTGATTGGCTGTTACATGCGCTCTGAATACGCACTGCTGATTGGCTGTTACATGCGCTCTGAATACGCACTGCTGATTGGCTGTTACCGCTCTGCGTGTAACCAATCAGATGGTTGTGTGGGTGGGACAATGCTGGGTGGTGCAGAGACGTACTGACAGAGGCAGTACGAAGCGTAGCAGCTTGTTAAGACTTTAGTTTAGCACCAAATGATAATGTAAATACATTTAATAAAGTCAAATACAAATAAGGCAACAAGAGAAGTATCCTACACTTCTCTTTTGTAAAGTAAATCTGAACAGCCGATATGGGCATCTACATCAACTATATGATTTGCATGAGAAGCTGGACAGGACAAAAAAATTAAAATAAGACCTTAGTTTAGGCGGTGGTCCTTTGTTGTTAAGGCGGCCGCCTTAACAACAAAGCGCTGCGGGAAACCCTGATACAGTATACCGTAATTTCCGGACTATAAGCCGCTACTTTTTCCCCTCGTTCTGGTCCCTGCGGCTTCTACAAGGGTGCGGCTTATTTACGGCCTGTTCTTCTCCGACACCGACGAAGAGGATTTCGGTGGTTTTAGTACGCAGGAGGAAGACGATAACACAATGATTAAAGACTGACTTTTCATATACCGGTAGGCTGGTTATTTTGATAACGTACAGGTGAGCACTTTGTATTACTTTGCACCGTTGTATTATTTGTACTCTGCACGAATGCTGTTCGCCATGTCAAAGATGTGAAAGTTTGATTGAATGATTGAAAGATTTATTGTTAATAAATGGGACGCTTTGCGTTCCCAAACAGTCATCTCTGTCCCGACAATCCCCTCCGTGGTAGCAGGAACCCCTGTATACTACGGTAATTACACATCAAAACCCTACGGCTTATAGTCGGGTGCGGCTTATATGTGGAGCAATCTGCATTTTCCCCTAAATTTAGCTGGTGCGGCTTATAGTCAGGTGCGGCTTATAGTCCGGAAATTACGGTACATGTATATGTATATGTGTGTATATATATGTATATGTGTGTGTGTGTATACTGTATATATAAATACATATATTTGTGTATGCGTGTGTGTGTGTGTGTGTGTGTGTGTATATATATTAGGGCTGCAACTAACAACTAATCTGATAATCGATTAATCTGTCGATTATTACTTTGATTAATCAATTAATAATCGGATAAAAGAGACAAACTACATTTCTATCCTTTCCAGTATTTTATTGGGAAAAAAAACCAGCATACTGGCACCATATTTATTTTGATTATTGCTTCTCAGCTGTTTGTAAATGTTGCATTTTATAAATAAAGGTTTATAAAAAATAAATAAAATTAAAAAACTTTTTTTTTTAATTAAAAAAAAAAAAAAGTAGCCTCTGCGCATGCGCATAGCATAGATCCAACGAACCAATGACTAAATTAACCGCCAACTATTTTTATAATCGATTTAATCGATTAGTTGTTGCAGCCCTAATATATATTTATATATACATACATACATACATACATACACACACACACACACACACACACACACACACACACACACACACACACACACACACACACACACACACACACACACACACACACACATACATGTATATGTATATGTGTATATATATATATACACAAATATATATATATATATTTATATATATATATATATATATATATATATATATATATATATATATATATATATATATATATATATATATATATATATATATATATATATATATATATATATATATATATATATTTATGAATGTATAAATATATATAAATATATATATATATAGTGTGTGTGTAAAAATTTGAATATAGGTGTGTGTGTGTGTGTGTGTGTGTATATATTAGGGCTGCAACCAACAACTAATTTGATAATTGATTAATCTGTTGATTATTACTTCGATTAATCGATTAATAATCGGATAAAAGAGACAAACTACATTTCTATCCTTTCCAGTATTTTATTGAAAAATAAAAACAGCATATTGGCACCGTACTTATTTTGATTATTGTTTCTCAGCTGTTTGTAAATGTTGCAGTTTATGAATAAAGGTTTATAAAAATAAAATAAAATAAATAAAATACAAATAAAAGTAGCCTCTGCGCATGCGCATAGCATAGATCCAACAAATCGATGACTAAATTAATCGCCAACTATTTTTATAATCGATTTTAATCGATTTAATCGATTAGTTGTTGCAGCCCTAGTATATATATGTGTATGTATGTATGTATGTATGTATGTATGTATGTATGTATGTATGTATATATATATATATATATATATATATATATATATATATATATATATATATATATATAGATATATATATAGATATATATATATATATATATATATATATTATATTATATATATATATATTATCTATATTTATATATACACACATGTATATACAAATGTGTGTATATATATGTATATGTGTATACAATATACTGTATGTGTGTATATGTATATATTAGGGCTGGGCGATATATCGAGTTTGTAAGATATATAGATATACTGTATTTTTAAACAAGATATGAATTAAGAAAATATCGTAATATCGATATAATTTATTTCACGTTAAAATGACCAAACACCGCTTATTTGTTGTGTTCCTTGATTCTCCCTCGCTCCCCTCCACGGGCCACTAAAGCCCTCCCCTTCCTCCTTCCAAGACGTGCTTGCACGTATAAGAACATCCATGATTGGTTGGTTGTTTACTATTATGTGTCACGATTGGTTGAGATTAGAGCAAAACATTTGGGACAGGCCAATCAGAGGCAGGATAGGGCAGGTAATCGAACCAGGAAGGGAAATCACAACAGGCATCCCAAATGACGACGAGAGATTCGTAGAAGTGAAGAGGGAATTTTCAAACAGGTGATTTATACATTAAAAAAACTAGTGGAAAATGTCAGAGGGATTGTATTGTTTAGATTTTTGTTGTAGCGATGTAGACGACGTCCAGGAAACCACAATGCGTCTATTTGGACAAATATATGTATGCGTCTGGATAACACATTCATTTGAGTTGTTTACCATGTAAGCCCAAATTAAAACTGGTCTCGAGTTGCCAAGCCGGGCATATTTCGCACGAAAAATGCTGTCAAAAATGTATGCCCAAGTGAGGAAGATCACAGCCGCACAATTAAGTAAAGTCACTTACTTGGCGCTGACCAGAACCGCACGTGTGTGACAGTCCATTACATCGTCGACTGGGATTTAAAAAGTGCCTGCCTGTAATTTGTTTTATATCTGAGTTTGATACATTTTGTATTATTTGCACAGCTATGTTATTTATTTTACGTAGAAATAATGTATTTCTGTTTTATTTATGTTATGTAATTCTGTGCTACTTAAACAGTTTAATTTCTTAGCTGTTAATACTCATCTTGACTAACTGGGTTAATAAATGTGCCCCTGACTTTACAGTACAGTTGTCATTCAGTTCAATTTCAGTGAATCTCGCTCAAAAATGAATATCTTTATATTTATACTTTCACCAAAAAAATATATTGAAAAATATATCGAATATCGAGTTTAAGTAAAAATATATCGAGATATACTTTTTCGTCTCAATATATCGAATATCGAGTTTAAGTAAAAATATATTGAGATATACTTTTTCGTCCATATCGCCCAGCCCAAGGATATATATATATATATATATATATATATATATATATATATATATATATATATATATATATATATATATATATATATATATATATATATATATATATATATATATAATAGGAAATCAAATAGTGTATGTCCTTCACTATGTGGTAGGTTCCTGCGGACGTTACCTCCTTCTGTTGTTGACTATTTTTTTCATACGGTGTTTATCTGGAAATAGTTGCTTTGGCATTTTGTTGGTGTGGCACCGAACGGAGATGTTGACATGCAGAGTTTCAAGCACTCCTCATTCTCTAGCGGGTGACTTTTCAAATGATGCTACATTAACAGTGGTGCTACTTTTTGTAGCAACGCTTTTGCCGCATAATTGTTCAACATCTTCCCACTTGAAGCCAAACCACCGCCAGAGGATGGACCCCGTGCTGTTTTTCTTGGGAATTAATTATTCCTTCATTTGTTACCAGATTAGCACCTTCTCTCTCTTGTATTACCACCCGCACCGCAACATTAGCATCACAGCTAACATTACCATGTCACTACCTGTCTGCTCCGCGTGACGTATGTAAGAAGGTGCGCTTGTTTTAAGTCTCTGTGAGAAGGAGAGACAAGAAGGAGTGAAAAACGCATGCAGTGTAATGCCCGCAGCTAAGAGCAACTGCGTGAGAACGTATACTCAAATATCATGATATAGTCATTTTCTATATCGCACAGAGACAAACCCGCGATATATCGATATATCGCCCAGCCCTAGTATATATGTATATACACTACCGTTCAAAAGTTTGGGGTCACATTGAAATGTCCTTATTTTTGAAGGAAAAGCACTGTACTTTTCAATGAAGATAACTTTAAACTAGTCTTAACTTTAAAGAAATACACTCTATACATTGCTAATGTGGTAAATGACTATTCTAGCTGCAAATGTCTGGTTTTTGGTGCAATATCTACATAGGTGTATAGAGGCCCATTTCCAGCAACTATCACTCCAGTGTTCTAATGGTACAATGTGTTTGCTCATTGGCTCAGAAGGCTAATTGATGATTAGAAAACGCTTGTGCAATCATGTTCACACATCTGAAAACAGTTTAGCTCGTTACAGAAGCTACAAAACTGACCTTCCTTTGAGCAGATTGAGTTTCTGGAGCATCACGTTTGTGGGGTCAATTAAACGCTCAAAATGGCCAGAAAAAGAGAACTTTCATCTGAAACTCGACAGTCTATTCTTGTTCTTAGAAATGAAGGCTACTCCACAAAATTGTTTGGGTGACCCCAAACTTTTGAACAGTAGTGTATATATATATACAGTCGGTAAAATATTGTGTTGGTATTGTTAAACTGTCAATAGCACTCACCAAAAATAATACGAAAAAGTTAATACATGGGATCGGCCGATGTCACTGATGGATGATCACTATCTGAATGGGCAGCATAAATCCCTGATCAAAACATCGCTAGTATGTATGAATTTTTTTACGTATTTTTTAAGAAAACATGTGCATCAATCCTGATTATGCAAATTATATGATGCTGTATAGACCACGCCCCTAGCTACTCCCCCATTACCACAGATATATTGGCAATTTGGAGGAAACCTTTTACATTGTTGGACACATATTGCTAGCAGTTTAGACTGAACAAAACAGAGGAATACTTGTGTGTTCTTATCTCACATAGAGATTGTGATTGATAGGAAAAATTACCCCCCAAAAAGTGCAGAAATGCATTACCCCCTTAAATTTAAGAAACTGGTCAGCCGCTGATGGGCTTTAAAAACAAAATATTTACATAATTATCTATTTAAAAGGTAAAGTGTATAGACAGAATAATTGACACCACATTTCATAATAAATCAAGCAAAGGTTAGACAAGAACCCCCCCCCAAAAATCTGTAAAAAATAGAAGTAAATATGAACTTCATCGCCTTGATGCAGGATGTCAACCGGATCAAACAATTGGAAATGAGCGAGAACTGTTCATGTGCTTGCACAATCAAACAAAAAATGTTGTCATTTGAATTTAGGCTGTTCTTACTTCAGAGAGGGGACCAATTCAAATTTGCTTCAATTATTTGCTTTTCGTAGGTGGCTAGATGTCTTAACACTTTTGTCCATAGAGTGTATACCACAAACCAAAACCTAGATCACCAGTAAATAAGAAGAGAGATAATTAGTTTCAGGGCCAGACGGCTTGGCTGCTATTAACATTGACTGTACAACATTTGAAATAGCCTTTATGTATCAGGGCTGTCTGGTCATGGACATCATCCCAATGTGTCATGGGAGAATTCTTTAGCCCCACGTTGGCCTTGGAACCCTTTTTCTTTTTCTTTTCCTTGATCATAAACATTGAGGTGCAGGTAGCTAATTTGGGAGAACTGCTCCATTTTTTGAGAATTTGTATTTGTCATTTTGTCTCTGTGGGCTTGTCTCTCTTGGCCACCCTGTGTCTTTTATTCTGCAAGGTTTGCACTTGGGATACATAACAATGAGAACTCATGCTGAACTCGCAAACACAACCATTGGCAGCCCGTACTGTGCAGAGGCTGCACTGCAGTATATTAGTATGTACAATAAAGAATAATTGCAGTGTTTGGATACAACTGGTCTTAATGAGAGCAACAGGCACAAATATGAGGATGCAAATAGTAATGATGGCTGTCTCCTTCTCTCAGGCTCTGGGTCTTGGTGTTTCTCCGGAGAAGATGGACCGGATGAAGATAATCAAACGAAGACTGTCCATGTCTTTACGAAGCGCTCGGCCTGTCGATGACTCCCTGTCTGAACTGGCAGAGCAGATGGCTTTGGATGAGCCACCTACAGCAAGGGATAATGGTGAGACACCGTATACATTAAATGCAGTCACATACTTTAATGTTTCTAACGGAGGAAATTAAAATCTATCTCAATTTCAACTAGGTATGCAACGATTACCGGTATTGATGATAAACCGCAACAAAATTCCCGACAGTTAGTGCTACAATTTCGGAGCCAATGGGATCTCCACTATTCCGCCTATTAAATCCGATAATTAACCATACAAAATTTGCCAACAATACTCAATTTACATATCGTGACTTGACTATTAAAGTTAAGTTAGTTAAAGTCCCAACGAATGTCACACACACATTAGGTGTGGTGAAATTATCCACTGCATTTGACCCATCCCCATATTCACCATCTGGGTGGTGAGGGGAGCAGTGAGCAGCAGCGGTGGCCACGCTCGGGAATCATTTGGTGATTTAACCCCCAATTCCAACCCTTGATGCTGAGTGCCAAGCAGGGAGGCAATGGGTCCCATTTTTATAGTCTTTGGTATGACTCGGCCGGAGTTTGAACTCACAACCTTCCAGTCTCAGGGCAGACACTAACCACTGAGCAGGTCTAGTATTGTAGTAGTATTAACTAGGGGTGTGGGAAAAAATTGATTCAAATTCAAATCGCGATTCTCACGTTGTACAATTCAGTATCGATTCTCATTTTTCAAAAATCGATTTTAATTTTTTTTTATTTTTTATTTTTTTTAATGTTTTTATTTTTTATTAATCAATCCAACAAAAATAATACAAAGCAATACCATAACAGTGCAATCCAATTCCAAAACCAAACCAGACCCAGCAACACCCAGAACAGCAATAAACAGAGCAATTGAGAGGAGACACAGAACAATCCAAAAGTAGTGAAACAAAAATGAATATTATCAACAACAGTATCAATATTAGTAACAATTTCAACATAGCAGTGATTAAAAATCCCTCATTGACATTATCATTAGACATTTATAGAAAAAAAAAAAAAAAAAGAACAATAGTGTCACAGTGGCTTATACTTGCATCCCATCTCATAAGCTTGACAACACACTGTGTCCAATATTTTCAAAAAGATAAAATAAGTCATATTTTTGGTTCATTTAATAGTTAAAACAAATTTACATTATTGCAATCAGTTGATAAAACATTGTCCTTTACAATTATAAAAGCTTTTTACAAAAATCTACTACACTGCTTGCATGTCAGCAGACTGTGGTAGATCATGCTGAAATCCTATGTATTGAATGAATAGAGAATTGTTTTGAATCGGAAAAATATTGTTTTTGAATCGAGAATCGCGTTGAATCGAAAAAATCGATTTATAATCGAATCGTGACCCCCAAGAATCGATATTGAATCGAATCATGGGACACCCAAAGATTCGCAGCCCTAGTATTAACCTAGTATTGGTGATATAAGCACTAACGCAGACAAACTATTTGTAGCGGCGACGTAATCACTTCCGTTTGTCTCTATGTTTACATCATCCAGTGGTCTGCTGTTTCCTCCCTTCCCTGCTGCCTGTAAGTTTATTGTAGATCATAAATCATGCCTCTCACCTGGAAAGTAGATGGCTGAGGATGTAATCCAACAAGTTAGGACACTTTGACCGCCATTTAGGAACTTGGAACTGGCGAGAACGACACGAAGTGCACTTGTTCCCCCCGCCCCCACCACGTTTCTTCGCCAGGATTATGTCACATTTTAATCGAAAAGGGAATATATGAACATCTCAGCAGTCGGGATCCTAATGACAGCAGACCTTGCATAGTGTGTGATGTTTTTTTTATGTTTGTTGGCTCTCATAAAGTCTGCAGTGAGTAATATGCAGTGATGGAAATCATCATCTGCGTTTTCTGAAATGAATGCGCCGCGTATGCTTAAAATGATCAAAATACGTAAATATTTAATGTTATTATAAATGGGCTTGTTACTACATTACATATATACTTACATCATGTATATAAAACCCTAATGGAGGTGTTTGGAAGTTTTTTTAGGGGTTCTATAGGCAGAATTGAGCTCCATTGTAAGTGGCATGCATTGACAAAACAATCCATCCGTCGTCATGTCTTTCATAATGATTGTGAACGATAGGCAAAATTCCAAAAAAAAGTGCAGTTCCACTTTAACAATCGTATTTAGAAAGTGGTAAACATGTTTTTATGCTTTAGCTATGCAAATATTAAATTTATAATGAATGATTCCTAATTTTACAGAAATTTATTTATCACGACCAGGCCTTATTAGCAGCACTTAATTGCAATAAATGAGAGTTTACTTTATTTGGGTATGGGAGCCAGAGTGTGTCCAAAAAAACACAAACAATAAAAAGCAGTTCAAGTATGGTTGTAATAATATTTTGAGAAACAATGTTTTTTTTTTCCACAAAATTATTATTTTACAAGTGATGTGAAGATTTGCATTAACTATAAATAATCACATATGAACAATAAAGAAAGACTCCATTAACTACAATGAAATTAATGTGTTCATATTCCAGATAATGTCCAAAGTTTATATGAAAAAGTTAAAAAAAAAAGGTCCACGGGATGAAAGTGATGAATAGCTTCTACTGCAGCAAAGCCAATTCAAAACTGCAATGCTGAGGCATTATTTTGAAAAAGTAAACAAAAACACAATAACTGGGCAAAAATTATTGAAAAAAAGAAAGAAACTATATTCGTAGGAAAAAAGTTTGGCTACAATATAAAGTTAAATTATACGGCCGTTTTAGAAATACTGCCGTAAAACTGTAACGATGACAGCCTTTGAAACGATGCTGGATGATCAATTATCTTTATGGGATTTTAAATGAATGCGGCTGCGATGCTGCTTAACCAAACTAAAACTATTACTAAGGACATTTTGACTCAATGCTGAACAGAAGTTTAGCAGAAAACAAAGTATAATTGTAGCCATGAGGCAATGCAGTCCATCAAAGTAGAACAATTAATTATTAGCGCATGAGAACCACATTGACGAATGTAAAATATTTCATTTGTGTGTATACATATATTTTGGGGACATTCAACAATACTGTAATAATGATAGCCATTATAATTATGGTCACAATAACCATGATATGAAATGTTCATATTGTTACATACCTAATTTCCACAATTATCAATCTCCCGATTTACACTCAGTGTTTTGGTCAATCCTGTAACAGTTTTAAAGTGGATCCTATTGTAGCCATTTTCCATCAAGTTGTACAGTTTAGTTAATTTCAGTACAAATCACCCAATCAGGGTTACTCCCATAAAAACATTTACTTCATCCATCTGTGACGGTTTATGAGGTTGTGAAGATTTATGCATGGTCAATATTAATTATTTCAATCTAAAATATTGAACTGCATTCTAAACTTAGCCAAACTGTACTTGAAGGAAACAGGCCTAGATAACGCACACTGTTTCTTAAGTTGTATTATATTCTAGTGTTTAAAGCCTTTGGAAGCATAACATGCTGTTGTGCAAATGATTGAAATGAGGTGAAAACATGCAAGTATAATGTACATGAAATACAATACAATATTGTATCACAAACCCTTGTTTACTTTGTTTGTACTGTACATGCTAGTAGTAGTCATGCCTTGTTGAGTTTGTGTTTCGCATGCCACAACATGCGAAACCCTGCCCAAGCTTTTTCCATCCACTGCAGCCATGTTTACCTTCATCCATCAGCCTCACTTGTGCCTATTCAACTTTAACTTAGTTTGTATTTCTGCTTACTATACTAATAATTATGTGAAATATTTTTACACCACACGGAGAACCAGACCACACACATATATACTGAGCTGAGTTTGGGGGCTGGTTTGGTGTGTTGTTCAAGAGCATCTTAACACACGTCAGGAAGTACACTAGCATCATTCTCAACCAGCAATGTTTTTGGTTCGTTGCAGCATCCAAATCATGACCCTCATCCTAATGGACTGAACTCTCAGTCTTAGCTTTTAATTAAAAACGGAATTGAATAGATTCTTTCAGGCCATGTCTACACTAAGTCGTTTAACCCCTTAAACAAATATTTATTTAGCCTAAGCCCCGTTTCAGCCACACTAAACCAGCGTTTAAGGTTCCCATCCTCGGGCAAATTTTTACACGGGTAAGTGCGCCGTGTATTTCTTGAATCTCCGGCACTTAGCTTTGTATGGACTCATTGATCGTTTACAAACTGAGTACAAACTGAGGAAGTGACGACAGAAAGAACGCGGCCCACACAGGAAGTGACGTCAGAAAGAACACGCCACAGCCAGCTTCATAATAAAGCGGTTTCGTAACTCGGAAGTAAACACGGGAAATATGAAGGCGAGTCATCCAGACATGCCCGTGTTACTCCTTCTTCTACATGTACAGACGCTTGTGGAAATCACACATGAATACCTTAAGAGAAAGCGATTGCAACTATTTGGGATACTACACATCTCAGACGGCAAGATAACTTTCGCATGTCCAGGTCAGCTGTGATTCTACTTAGCGAAAAACTTTGTCCATTTGTCAAAGGAGAGTCAACGAGAATGTGGGCTCCCGTGGATGTGATAAAAAAGATAGCGTGTGCTTTGTATTACCTGGCCATCAGGGGAAGACTAACTACGGAAAACGGCGAATGCTTTTGGACTGGCAAAGCAGACTGTATCAGTTATTGTCCGCCATGTATGTCGCGGACTCAACGTCTAGGTCCAGAGTATATAAAGTCACCAAAAAGGAATGGACAATGAAGGTGACGGCAAAAGAGTGAGGAGTGTCCTGACCAGATATCTAGATCCCTAGTTTGATTGATGTAAAATGTTCTTTATCACATTGTTTACGTGTCTAATCAAGATTTTATTAATTTATGATGGCTAAGGTGTGATTCACTACAATAGGGCCCCACAGCACACTGGATTCAAGTTAATTGAAATACCACAACACTGGATATTGTTCAGATAAGTTAAATTTAAGAACTTGCACACAAAGCAACACTGGATGTGACTATGACGTGCGCACTTTCCGCGCATGCGTACTAGGTCGCGTTGTGCCGGCGGACGGAGGGGGTCTTAAACGGTGGCATTGTTGTGTGTGGACACGTATAAGGTTAGGTGGGATTTACCCCGGATAACCTTATTAGTGTAAACGGGGCCTTATATTCTTCACTGTCATGCTGTTATTGGGGGCACATTGCTCTCTTGTGAAAGGTTATAAACATAAGGAAAGTCATCTTGAGACTTGGTGATTGCCATCTATTGGGCATGTGGAAGGACTGCACTTGCATCATGCAAAGGACTTTGCTTGGGAGGGTGTGCGCATGTGTGAGTGTGTGCATGTGTAAGTAAGCGTTTATGCCCAAGTCTGACTGAGTCCAGACATAAACCAGGTCGGACTAAAGGAATGTTTCTTTTTCTCACACTTTCTCTGTTTTAACAGACAGAAAGAAAGTGAGAAAACTAACAGTGGAGTCTTAATGCATGCATTCAAGTCCGAGTTGTATTTAAGGCAATAAATTATGGCTCTTCTCCAATTTGGTAATACTCAGCTGTTTTTGTTGCAACTTAATGGATGATATAGATGGAACAGTGCCACCACCACATTCATGATATTCTCTTTTCACAATGGTTCTTTTTTCATTTGGTTCTTTCCAGAGAGAGAAACGTGCCCTGAGGAGAGAGGCAGTTGGATGGCGGAAGTGATGTTGTGGATGAGGAACATTAAACTTTAAACGAAGCACTACATCTTTTACTTAGCATCATTTTTTCCTCTCACCCGCCCGCATCCACTTCTCACTTAATCAGTTTAAGTAAAAGAGTGGTGAAACATTTCCGTCCTTAACTCACAGTGCTAATCAGTGGCAGTATGGACTGAGGCGGGTGCTGGCCTCATCTTACACTTTGTTCTTGGCGGAGATTTGGGTTGCTTATTGCCAAAACTGTGAGAGAATTGTGTGGATTTTAAACAAACGCTAAGCCAGTCAGGGAATTCCCTGTACAACTGGAAATGAGTGATTATATTTGCTCATGCTTAAACATGGTTTGTTTAATGATAATACATATAAGGATATGAGTGGTTTGGTTTAGTAGTCAGTCTTTATTTGTACATGTCCATAGGATGTAGACTAACAATACAGATTCTTCACCCCATTTGTTAAATACATATTTTAGCATTACCACTTTGTGTTTTGTGTTTAGTCTTGCAAATTTGCATGTTTCTTTTTGTACTGCTTTTGAGTTGTTTTTTTCTTGCAATAGTACAGTGGTTCTCAAACTTTTTTCACCAAGTAGCACCTCCGAAAAACTTTGGCTCTCCAAGTACCAATGACCAACACGAAAATACAGTTGCGTAGTAAGCCTAATATTCATTAAAAACAAGACAGAGGTTTTCTTTAACAAGTATATTTAATGTTTTTGGTCACTGTAACAGTAATACTGTGTTTGAATATAGGAAAATAAAACATTTTACTTTAATCAAATTATTTTTTGTTGTACCACTAGATAAAGGCCGCGTGCCACTAGTGCACATATGTCAGAGTCAAGGCCCGCGGGCCATATCCGGCCCGCGAGAAGGTTTTTTACGGCTCTTGGGATGATCTTGATTTATTATTAGAACCGGCCCGCAGACCGCAGATCTTTTTTTTTTTTTTTTTTTTTTTTTTTTTTTTAGACCGCAGATCTTTTACACGCACCAAGCGGATGCCGGTCCAAGGTTCCGAAAGGGGGCGAGCGGCCCGCCGGGACGCGCCTGCCGGCCGAAGGGCTGCAGCCCGGCCGTCAGTCGCGGAGCCCGCCGTGCCACGCGCGCCAAGGGGGCGGGCCGAAACCCGGCCCCGAGGCCCTGAGACTTCTGCTTTGTTTCCCCAAACCGCGCGTCACCGCCGGGCCCGCACCACCGTCGGGCTGCAGCCCGAGCGTCGGTAGCGGAACCCGTCATGTGCCGCGCGCGCCAAGCGGAGCGGGGGGGTCAAGCGGGCCGAAACCCGCAGGCCACCCCCTCACCACGAGGCCCTGAGACTTCTGCGTCTGACCCCTACGCGCGGCCCGTCGGGACGCGCCCGCCGTCAAGCCACGAGGGCCAGCCGTCGGGTCGCGGAGCCCGCCGTGCCACGCGCGCCAAGGGGCGGGCCGAAACCAGCGGGGGGTTTCGGGCACCCAACTCGCCTCCCTCCCACGGAGGGAGGAGGGGGGTTTAATGTGAACATTACTGTGCAATCACATATTTAGAGTTTTTACTCAATTCAAGTTTAAAAGTTCAAGTTTAATATTTGTTTTCACTGCATGTTACTTCTCCTTAAACAAAGTGTTGTTTTTGATTTATAGATTTTTGCACTTTATTTTATTGTATTTCAATTTAATTATATTTTAAAAATATTTCAGTTGAGTGGATGATAGAAAATTGCTATTATTGTTTTTTTCTTTGAAGTAAATTTAGCCCACTTTTGCTAAAATAGAAAATATAGGCTACTGATGGTGCCTTGAATACCGGTTTCTTTCATTTAATGTTCATGTTATGGGGATTTTTATATAAAGGAAATTTGTCTTTTGTGTCTGTTGAAAATTAAAGATTACTGACAGAGCCATAAGAAAATATTGCTTTATTTATCTGATCATATTGGAATATATTTGTTAGGTTTTCAGTAGGTTCAATTAGGTTCACTAGACTATATGCGTCATTTAAAAATTTTTCAATGAACATTCGAACAGTCCGGCCCTCGGCTTGTAGCTAAATTTTTTATTTGGCCCTCCGTCCATTTGACTTTGACACCCCTGCACTAGTGGATACTCGTACCACAGTTTGAGAATCATTGCAATAGTACTACAGTCTTGTTGTATCATAAGCAGCAGTGTTGCACATCCTCACACTTCTATCTTCCAATTCTTCATACAATATTGTATTGTTCCTGTATGTTCCTAAATCCTCTAGTGTGGTGTTTTGTGTCATTTTTTATCTTTCATATGTTCCCACTTCCACTTTCTGTCTTTATTCCGATGCTCCTGTTCCTTAACTCTTTGATTTTCTTTTCTTGCGATTCCTCAATTTTCTTCTTCTATTTTACACTTTGTCTTGCTTTTCTCTTCCTTCCTTTTTCTCCTGTCCTGGCTTCTCCTCTTGCAATCGTGTGCCTCAGAGCCGATGGTCGTGTGCACCATGCATCCTCCCGCCTCCCACAGCGCTCCCTCCTTCCTGCGTCAGTACGCCAGTCATCTTGGCCGCACTGCCCTGCGCAGAGAGCTGGGTGGGGGGCTGGAAAGAGACAAAGCCTACCTGAGCCTGCACAGGACTGGATCCCTTGGTACTCACAAACACACTCCCATGCATATATACACAAAGAAAGTATGTATAATCATTTGGAATAAGTGTTGGGTTGCTTTGCTGTGTGTTGACAAAAGCATACTCTGGCATTTTTCATAAAAAAAATCATATTGCTTTAATGCTATTGCACTATGCTAAAGCAGTGCTATTGTTGATTTTGGAATATTGTGTGTTTTTTATGCCAGGAAATCAAAGATGATAAATGCAATAATATCATTATAGCACTTACTAAAATCTGATTGCTCTGATGTCGCCTGTTTACTACTCAAAACCCATATCAGAATCAGAATTAGCTTTATTGGCCAAGTATGTTTAACACACAAGGAATTAAATAAAACAATATATATTAAAAAAATGATATCACTGATTAAGTAAAAAATATAAACAAGTACTTTAAAGGAGCCATATGTAATAGTGTGGCCAGAAATAGTACTGCAATCATGGTCAAAATTCTGTAGTGCCCTCCCTCTTTCCCTGACTGATGTTGCCAGATACGCAGTCGAATCCATCTCGATCGACTTTGCTACACCAAGGAACTTCAAACTTCCACTGCCTCTTACTAGGGGTTGAGGTGCTGGGACCTTATTAGCTGAATAGACAAGCGTTTTGTTAATAACAAATCTCCAAACAACACATTTTACACAGAAATTAGGCTATTTTCAGGAAGAAGTATGCCATGCCTGTGTACAATCTCTTAACAAATTGCAATCATATGGTTATTGTAAGTACTATCAGAAAACAAAGACTAAAACAAACTACAACCTACGCTAGCAATGGTTATACTGGTGAAAATAAGTAGAGCATGCTTAGCAGCCTAATGTATGCCCAAAACTAAAGAGGAGACCTTTTACCAAGGTATGCCTATAGGCTACACGAATGAGGGATTGTTTTATCATGCAATTTGCTGTCTCCATCCGTTTCACATTGCTATGATGACAGCTGTGCTAATGTTGGAACCCATTTCCTCAGCGTATCATTATATTGAGAACGAAATAGGCACTGACACTACCCATATCCACATGTTTTATTTGTCGAAAATATATTTTGCCCTGTCAGTTCGAATACTCATGGACACACAAGCTAACAGGCATATATTTCCCCGTTAGCCTATATGTTGATGTTTCATTGAGCGGGCTAGCATGCTAAGCATTCGTTGCACGAACATACTAGCTTTGTTAGACAAGATCATAGACTGTATTGGACAATATAGTTTACGTACGAAATTTCCATTACCATTTATTACAAGTAATAAGAAAACGTAAATGCCTGACTTACCTACCAAGAAGGAAATTAGCAAGATTGGCGTCAGATGAAAAAATCTTCTCCGCCTTCAATCGTCTCCATCTTTCAAAGGCATCCCCGACACAAATCCTTGTTTCGTTCCTGGCTTTGTCATGAATAAGTTGAGAATCATAACAACGCCTTTTAGATTTACTAAGGTCTGACTTGTTTAGTAACTTTAACAGTGGCAGTAGCTCGACGAAGAGGGCGATGCGTAACTTGCAACCTGGATGTGACACACTCACAGACTTTTTAATTGGTCAAACGGTGGAGGGCGGGACATCAAAATGAAAACAATAACAATATTTCGGGGCTGTAAATCTAATTTTGAAATGAGCATATCCCGACTGAACTACTGTTATCAATTATAGAGGTATTCCAAAAGAACAGGATTTATTAATGTCTTTTGATGTATCAGGGCCATTTAATGATGACTTGACATGAAATTATTACATACGGCTCCTTTAACTAATATGTGCACGGCTAATAAAAAATAGTGCAGTGGTGAATAGAGCAAAGCAAAAAGATGAAGTGACGGGTTGTTTTGGCGCACAGTGATTTGTAACGCCAGCCGGAGGGGAAGAGTTTGTACAGTTTGTGACCAGGGTGTGAGGGGTCTGCAGTGCAGCTACCTGCCCGCTTCCTGACCCTGCACCGGTATAAGTCCTGGATTGGGGCAAAGTTGACACAGATGATCTTTTCTGCAGTCCTATCAAGGTTAAGCTTGGATGTATTAACCAGTATTACAGTTCTAAATGTTCTCTTTTTTCTGTGGCAATTTAGCTTGACTGAGTATACAGTAGCCTGGATGTTTTTCAACATTTCACAGCAATTTCTAAGGAAAATTCATTAACAGTTCAAGGTCTGTTTTATCACTGCTGTGTTAGAATAAAAATACCATCCAGTGACTATATTTGGACCGGCAATGTTTAAGGTGAAAGTTACGAGATAAAACTGTAATGACCTTAATCCAGCATACTCAAACACATGCTCACAGCTAACACAATCACTTTTCTCTTTTCTGTCTGCATTTTGGAATCGTCTGTACGGGTCTCGTTCCGCACTGTAACAGAATGAGATCGAATGTGAGAAGGATGGACGAGAGGATTTGAAGTGGGTGAAAATCCTTGATTTACATGATTTAGAGCAATAAAGAAAGGGTGCAGATGAAAGTACGTAGGTGGCATTGTTCTAGCTCCATTTAGGAGTGATATTAGCTCGGGGCTGTGTCTACTCTGTGCTCGGTGAAATGGTTATGACTTATTTTAAAGGGGTTATATTATGATTGATTTTCTACATTTAAAACACTTCCTTGTGGTGTAGATAACATGTAATGTTAATGCTTTGGTCAAAATTGAGCATAGATTGAGTTTTACAGACAGTCTTTAAACCGCTTTCTGACCTTGTATTCAGAATGCATTAATTTGTGGGCAGTCTTATTTATGGGCTTCCACTTCGACTGCGCCATCTCCCCGTCAGCCATGTTGTTGTTTTTAGCGCTTCCATATCGAGTCTACTGACACATATAAGTTCAAACTATACGCTACTTTGTAGTAGAAATGGCAACAGCAGAGGATGCATCTGCATGTATGAGTCAGTCTGCCCCACAACAAGAGGATATGGAAAAAGAAGGAACTTATTGAGTACTGCGTCGGACTAGAATGGCGGACTCGTGCAAAGCTCTTTGGGTAAAACTTTACCATGTATGGAGTTATATGCTGACGTCACACTTGGGAAAAACATCACAAATTGGGCAAATTCCGAACAGCTCATTTTGGAGGAAGTAAGAAGGAAGACACGATTGTTTTGTAAATATCTCCGCCATGCCAGCCTGGTTTGGTTTTGAATTATTGGGACTAATTCAGATCCCAAATACACAAAAACAGGTACTAATAGGTAAGAAAAGTTGGTTTTGCATATTAGGTCCCCTTTAATGAATATAATGATTTTCTATAAGAAGGTAAGTGTTGAAACAAGAGCTTTGGTTTTATATCATCATTGAAAACCCCAAAAGCCAATGACACATTCTGTGATCATTATGGCACTGTCACCCTTCTATACGAACAAAGATGGGTGAAGTTACTCATGTATTATTTATGACCAAGCAGGTCTACAAGACTATTATGAAATGAGGTTTCTGTAGGAAGGAAAGTCGTAATTTGCAAGTGCAGAAGACGGCTATGCACAATGTGACATCTTTCTGTAAAATCTCTTAGGGCAGAAAAGCCAAAAAAGAATCGAGTTTGATGCAGTAGCCAGAACTAATGCTACTCCATTATTAATACACTGATAAGGTGTGTGTGTTAATGCGTGTGCATGTGTATCAACCCACTGGTTGGTCTCGCTGACTCACTGTGTGCCATTCAGCAGCCAGAGCACGTTGCAGCCTTTTATGGAGCGACATGATGACGACGCAATCTCACTTTTCTGCTGCACTCTCCTAGTCTCCTCCCTCAGTCATTTGCTAACCCACTCCAGCCCTCCGTACGAGTATTCATTTGAATGCACTTTTTCATCTGTGTAAGTGGGCCTCACTGTGGTGTTATAGCTTTCATGCCCTGTATGTTAGAAGAGCTGGCCAACAACCAGAGCGGTTATAACAGGTTTGTGATTAATTTGTTGGTAAATGGGCTGACACCCACTGTAGTTGAAACTGTCTGCTTATTTATTGTATATTATCCCCTTTTTTTACTTCTCCAAATGATTTTTTCTTTTCATACAAACATATCTAGATGCCATTTCACCTCCAGAAGAGAGCAGAATTTAGAAAAATTAAACCCCCACTACACTCCATGTGTACATTGTGACCTTTTCTTGGCCCTGTATTTAATGCATTAATACTGCATTAACTGCTGTCCTTATTCCCCACTGCTCATTTGCTCAATGTAATATTGTTCACTCGCAGCTGACTGGATTTGATAACGATAGCATTAACTACAATTACAATTGTTTCAGTTAGAAAAAAGCTTTGATTTATACTCTGTTGCTTCGATTAATCGTTGAATGAATAACTCATAAAAATGTATACAATCCGGATGTTATAGTTAGAACAGTTTTTTTTTTTGTTGTTTACATTTTTATTAATGCGCACATGTTATGGAATAGTTTATATAGAGTATTGTGCGACTTTTGAAAGTGGTGTTACGATTTGATCACCTAGTTGATAAAGTGCATGATGAAGAAACACTTTAACTAGAGAAAAGGCTAAGCTATTGTCACAAATATCAACATACCACACAACCTCGGTGGTAGTTTGAAGGTTTAGACCAATTATTAGGTTGAACAAACCAAGGATAGGCCTGTAAATTGATTACGACAACAGTCCAAAAGACACAAACATATTGCAGAAGACTTAAATGACACAATGAAGGCTTGGATAAATGTGTCGGTGGAAAATAGAAGTTTTTCCGATAGCAGTCGTAAGGCTCTCAAGCTCCCCAAAAAGTACACATGCTTTAACGGGCTGTTTGCAACATTTAGTCAGATGCCTAGAGGGTGCCAACTTTCCGTTGTATTTTACACAGTATATCCCGCTCTCTTACAGCTGCTCGTACCCAATGACGTAATTACGTACGTATGTAACACATGCACGCGCATTAGCTTTAGGCGTTGTTAGCTAATAACAGTAACTTGGATAGCTAGGCAAGGCAAGACAACTTTATTTATATAGCACGTTTACAACATTTTAAAAAAATTGGACCAAAGTGCTTTACAGGTTAAAAAGCATAGAGCAAAAAAATAAAACAAACAAAGAACATAAACAATGAATGAGCTAAACAAGATATTGTAAAAGCAATACGGTAAAAGGGTTCAAATAAAAAGTGAAATTGCAAGATAAAAATAATGAAATAATAAAAGTGCGACAAATTTAAAAAAAAGTAAAGCAAAATGGGGTGGGGAGAGGCACTAGAAATGGTGGCCTAGTGGGCGGCTCAGCTCAGGTTAAAGGCCAGCGAGAAGAGGTAGGTCTTAAAAAGGGTTTTGAAGACCCCCAGGCTCTTGGCTGACCTAATGTGGAGGGGAAGGCTGTTCCAGAGCTTAGGGGTGGCAACGGAGAAGGCTCTGTCCCCTCTGGTCTTTAGCCTGGATCTGGGGACCGCCAACAGCATTTGGTCAGCTGACCTTAGGGCTCTAGACGAGGTGTGATGGTGCAGAAACTCGGTCAAGTATTGTGGGGCCAGGCCATTTAGGGATTTAAAAACAATTAAAAGTAATTTAAAATCAATGCGGTGATGGACAGGGAGCCAGTGGAGTGAGGCCAGGACTGGGGGGATGTGCTCGCGTTTTTTGGTGCTGGTAAAGAGACGGGCAGCCGCGTTTTGCTGAAGTTGCAAACGGCGGAGTGATGCCTGCTCAATGCCAGCGTACAGTGAGTTGTTATTGTCCAGCCGTGTGATAAAGGCGTGGATAGCAGTCTCCAGGTCGCTCTGGGAGAGATAGCTAGCGTTAGCTGTCATTAAATGTATATTCTATCATAACAACATGACTGCAAATTGTTTGTTGCTTCTCTTGGACTGCTTTTGTATGTGTGCACGCGATCCCTGCGCGTACGTTTTGACAAGACCGGGTGAGTGACCACAGTAAACGTCAATCACTTTATTCGGGTCGGTAACATTTTTTATTACTCAAAAATTTGTAATTGTGAAAAATATAGACAATTTTCAAACAAATGTGTTCTGTTAAACCTCTAATGTTATCACAAACTAGCCAGTGGTGTTCGTGTTATATTTTTTGCTTTGAAAAATGTAACTGTGAGGAAGTTGCAAACAGCACCTTTAATTTTTTTAACTGGTAAACACATAGGTAAAAGTATCATGCAATAAAAGGGAAATCAAAGTATTATCAATGGTATTTGTATTTCTCAAAACATTTTCCTTTTTTGACACTATAAGACGGGGTGGAGGCGTTGGGGACTAGCATACAGTATATGGAACTAATAGCTTACAGTAGACCCTCAAGAGCCAGTAATTAAATAATAATAAGATTCCACAGATGCAGATAAAAGGTTCAGAGGTAATTACTGTAGTCTAAATTGGCCCTCTCTCCAGCCCTCTAGCCACTATATGCATGCTTGTGTTCCTCTGGGACGTTCTATGCTCTTTGATTTCTAACATCTCTCCTGTCTGGAGGAAGGCTGTGTTACATATGGTTGAAAATGCTAAATAATATTGTGAATACAAATTTTACTGTAATAAAAAAACCCATTATTTATTAGAGGTTGTTGCTGAGTAAAAAAACATTTTTGATTAATCAAATATAGGCGTTGTTGAAGGTTGAAGAGGTTAATGGCGACTTTTTTGTCCTTGACTTTTGAACAGTGCGCAGCTCAAGGATGCAGAACTCTACATCAATATGTCAGTCATTGCAGTATAAAAGCTTGTCGACACCACACTAAGCAAATATACTTCTTTAACGTATTTGTTTTGCTAGACAGCTCTTGGAATCTGTTTAAATATATTGTTTCAACTTTTACATTAAGCAAATATACTTTGGATTAGTCCAATATTTACTTATTAAGCAAATAATGAAATCGCAGTCATTAGGTTGAACATTGTCAACTGTTTCTTGTGCAATAGTCTCAAGTACATCAGTTTTGGCAAACGGGTGATGAAGTTTTAACTTGCAGGAGTGAGAATCACTTTAAATGTTGTAGTTTTTTTAAGTTTGTGAAATCTACTTTGATAATATTTTGGCGTCATGCAGCCTTGGAAATTCTAGTTCTCGTAACACTTCCTTGTATATAATAGAATAGGATAGGATAGACTTGATTTATTCCGCAATGGGGAAATTATGTGGTTGCAGTGCAGATTCAAAAAGTCACTTTGACTTTATTATCTAACTCTAATGCTCTAATGAAGTAAAACAAAAAAAAGTAATTGGAAAAAGGGATATTGATACGTATACCATAATAAATCGTATGTTAAGGGTAATACAGAAAACATATACAGAAGAGATGTCCCAATCATGGGGTCAGATTGGGTCAGATTTGCTTTTTAACTGATCTGCGATCGACTGATGAGCTGCAGAGCCTTTACTGCAGCTGTTTTTTAATTTTTAAATTAAAGTACCAATGATTGTCACACACACACTAGGTGTGGGGAAATTATTCTCTGCATTTGAGGTGAAGGGAGCAGTGAGCAGCAGCGGTGTCTGCGCCTGGGAATCATTTTTGGTGATTCAACCCCCAATTCCAACCCTTGATGCTGAGTGTCAAACAGGGAGGTAATGGGTCTCATTTTTATAGTCTTTGGTATAACTCGGCCGGGGTTTGAACTCCCAACCTACCGATCTCAGGGTGGACACTCTAACCACTAGGCCACTGAGTAGGTATTTTCAGTGTTTTCAGTATTTTCAGTGTTAACACAGCTAAAAATTGTCGTAAAAGATTCCTTCGAAAGGGATGCACGCTCAATAACATTTCTGGATTCTCTGTTACACACTTGCAAGAGTTGCATGAATTCCAGGAGGCTATGCATCTTGCCAGAACACTGGCTCGAATTGAGAGCAAGCTGCAACAAAAGGAATGCCACGGTGGAAATTTAACTAAGTTTCTTCTAAGTTACATTATCACTGGATGACTAGAGGAAAGAAATGGCAACGCATGCTACACAAACACGCTGAGCAGCTAAGGTGTCAATGTAAAATAGGGGTGATCGATCCAAATGTCAGTACTATCGATACCTAATGAACTATCAGTTTATAAACAATACTAAAGTGATGAGATCAATATTTTTTTTATTTCTTGTTCTTATAATACAAAATCATTTGTTTGTTTTTTGTTATTATTTACAACCTTAAAGGCCTACTGAAACCCACTACTACCGACCACGCAGTCTGATAGTTTATATATCAATGATGAAATCTTGACATTGCAACACATGCCAATACGGTTAACGGTTAACTTATAAAGTGCAATTTTAAATTTCCCGGCAAACTTCCGGCTGAAAACGTTTCGATATGATGACGTTTGCGCGTGACGTCAACAGTTGAAGCGGAAGTATTTGGAGCCCATTGAAGCCAATACAAAAAGCTCTGTTTTCATCTCAAAATTCCACAGTATTCTGCACATCTGTGTTGGTGAATCTTTTGCAATTTGTTTAATGAACAATGGAGACTGCAAAGAAGAAAGTTGTAGGTGGGATCGGTGTATTAGCGGCTGGCTGTAGCAACACAAACAGGAGGACTTAATTGGATAGCAGACGCGCTAGCCGACGCTAGCCGCCGACCGCACGGATGATCGGGTGAAGTCCTTCGTCCTTCCGTTGATCGCTGGAACGCAGGTGAGCACAGGTGTTGATGAGCAGATGAGGGCTGGCTGGCGTAGGTGGAGCGCTAATGTTTTTATCATAGCTCTGTGAGGTCCCGTTGCTAAGTTAGCTTCAATGGCGTCGTTAGCAACAGCATTGTTAATCTTCGCCAAGCTGGAAAGCATTAACCGTGTATTTACATGTCCATGGTTCAATAGTATTGTTGATTTTCTGTCTATCCTTCCAGTCAGGGGTTCATTTATTTTGTTTCTATCTGCATTTGAGCCCGATGCTATCACGTTAGCTCCGTAGCTAAAGTGTTTCGCCGATGTATTGTCGTGGAGATAAGTCACTGTGAATGTCCATTTCGCGTTCTCGACTCTCATTTTCAAGAGGATATAGTATCCGAGGTGGTTTAAAATACAAATCCGTGATCCACAATAGAAAAAGGAGAGAGTGTGGAATCCAATGAGCCCTTGTGCCTAAGTTACAGTCAGAGCGAAAAAAGATACGTTCTGCACTGCACGCTAGTCCTTCACTCTCACGTTCCTCATCCACAAATCTTTCATCCTGGCTCAAATTAATGGGGTAATCGTCGCTTTCTCGGTCCGAATCTCTCTCGCTGCTGGTGTAAACAATGGGCAAATGTGAGCAGCCCTTCCTCCGGTGTCGTCACGCTACTTCCGGTAGGGGCAAGGCTTTTTTTTATCAAAGACCAAAAGTTTCGAACTTTATCGTTGTTGTTCTATACTAAATCCTTTCAGCAAAAATATGGCAATATCGCGAAATGATCAAGTATGACACATAGAATGGATCTGCTATCCCCGTTTAAATTAAAAAAATTCATTTCAGTAGGCCTTTAAGTAGTAAGCCTTTGGAGACAGGAAAAGCTCTAAAGGGAAAACCCAAATAATTTAAATGAGAGCCATTTGTACTAATTGCTTTTTTTTAGTTATTGTGCACTAGCCACAATATTTTGTTTAAAAAAATATTTATGTAGTATCTAATCAACAAATATAATTTATCATCTTCTTCAAAACAATTTAGCAAATTCAAAATGGAATAAGATAAGCTTTATAAAATGTTTTACTTTGTGTACTTTAGTTACTTGATATAAAACATTTTTAGTTTTATAATAATTTATATATATACTGTATATATGTATCTATTGTCAAAGTATCAAAACAGGACTCAAAATCGGATCGAATCTTAGGCCAAAGAATATAACAAAAATGTTTGTAACTGATTAAGCAGATATATGTGTTAAAGTTAAAAAGTTAAAGTACCACTGATAGTCACACACACAGTAGGTGTGGTGAAAATAACCTCTGCATTTGACCCATCCCCTTGTTCCACCTCCTGGGAGGTGAGGGGAATCATTTTGGTGATTTTGGTGATTTAACCACCAATTCCAACTCTTGATGCTGAGTGCCATGGGTCCCATTTTTATAGTCTTTGGCATGACTCGACCAGGGCTTGAACTAAGAGCGGTGTCGAATCTTGCACAGAACAGAACACGAAGAAGTGTACAAAATAGACTGTAGTTAAAATGCAGTTGTAATTATTTATTTATTATTTACTGTTTATCAATGTACTTTCTTTTATTAAAATAATCTACTTGGTTCCTAAGTTATCACTTCTAAATATGTATAACACAGCCCTGCAAGACAGCGAGTACTTGTGAGAACATGTGAATCATTTGTTGTTTGGAATACTGGCATTCTCTTTCAAATGTGTCTTACAAATATTAGACGCAACAGTGTGTACTTGCCCCCTTTTTTAAATAAGTAAATTGTGATAAGAATGTTTTTTTATCTACCGCCAGGATGTTCCGACCGATCAGCCACCGATCAGTATTGGCCAATTGTTTTGAAAAAAATGTGCAATCACCTCTGATTGAAACTTTATTTTTTGGTCACTAGACTGACAGACGTGGTTACCAGCTTAGTTGATATAAATAACTCCATTGTGGCAAATATACATAATTTCTTAGTATCTTAAGTATTATTATCACTGGATGACAAGGCTAAACATGCCAGGAGCAAACATGCTAATCACTAAGCTTAGCTTGAAACAATACAAGAAATACGTATTTGAAAAAGTCTAGATGTTTATTTTCATATTCACAAATTGAAGTTCCCTGGATGCAGGAGGACTTTGAGGGCAAAAATGTACGAATTATTACTTTGGTTGAGGCATTGTGTACAATTGACTTTATTGTGATTAAACAATTCAATGTAATAAAAGAGAATAAGGAAGTGGTTTAAAATGTTGTATTGATATTGTTAAACTGATATCACTTACCATAAATACTGTATAATGAAAACATGTACTTTATTTTTTTTTTTTGTGTCCTGTCCAGCTTCTCAGGCAAATCATATAGTAGATTCCCATATCGGCTGTTCAGATTTACTTTACAAAAGAGAAGTGTAGGATACTTCTCTTGTTGCCTTATTTTTATTTGACTTTATTAAATGTATTTATATTATCATTTGGTGCAGCCGGGCCGGAGCAGGAAGGGATAGAAAGAGAAAAAAAGGAAGACAGGGGGGGAAATTGTGGGGACAACAGGGGGATTAGACAGAGAGACAAAAACAACAACAGCAAACACAACAACAATAGAGCAACATCAGCAAATACGACATGTACAAATATGATGGTAAAAGTAATAACAAATAAGCAGTTAGCGAAAATAAAAAATAATACAGAAATGACAATGAGCATTATTACACCACAAATGGAGCAATACAAATACCAACAGAAATAGAAATAGCGCTATTGATAATGAACAATACCAATACTTTACCTTTATTATCAACAATACAGTTGTTCAAATGCAACAAATGCTCTCTGAGCTGCCACCTTACCGTGGTAGAGGAGTTTGCGTGTCCCAATGATCCTAGGAGCTATGTTGTCCGGGGGCTTTATGCCCCCTGGTAGGGTCTCCCAAGACAAACTGGTCCTAGGTGAGGGATCAGACAAAGAGCAGCTCGAAGACCTCAATGAAAAATAAAACCTATGGACCCAGATTTCCCTCGCCCGGATGCGGGTCACCGGGGCCCCCCTCTGGAGCCAGGCCCGGAGGTGGGGCACGATGGCGAGCGCCTGGTGGCCGGGCCTGTCCCCATGGGGCCCGGCCGGGCACAGCCCGAAGAGGCAACGTGGGTTCCCCCTCCAATGGGCTCACCACCCATAGCAGGGGTCATAGAGGTCGGGTGTGATGTGAGCTGGGCGGCAGCCGAAGGCAGGGCACTTGGCGGTCCGATCCTTGGCTACAGAAGCTAGCTCTTGGGACGTGGAACGTCACCTCGCTGGGGGGGAAGGAGCCTGAGCTAGTGCGCGAGGTGGAGAAGTTCCGACTAGACATAGTCGGACTCACTTCGACGCACAGCAAGGGCTCTGGAACCAGTTCTCTCGAGAGGGGCTGGACTCTCTTCTACTCTGGCGTTGCCGGCAGTGAGAGGCGACGGGCTGGGGTGGCAATTCTTGTTTCCCCCCGGCTCAGAGCCTGCATGTTGGAGTTCAACCCGGTGGACGAGAGGGTAGCTTCCCTCCGCCTTCGGGTGGGGGAACGGGTCCTGACTGTGGTTTGCGCTTACGCGCCAAACCGCAGCTCAGAGTACCCACCCTTTTTGGATTCACTCGAGGGAGTACTTGAGACTGCTCCCCCGGGTGATTCCCTCGTTCTACTGGGGGACTTCAACGCTCATGTTGGCAGCGACAGTGAAACCTGGAGAGGCGTGATTGGGAAGAATGGCTGCCCGGATCTGAACCCGAGCGGTGTTTTGTTATTGGACTTTTGTGCCCGTCACAGATTGTCCATAACAAACACCATGTTCAAACATAAGGGTGTCCATATGTGCACTTGGCACCAGGACACCCTAGGCCGCAGTTCCATGATCGACTTTGTAGTTGTGTCGTCGGATTTGCGGCCTCATGTTTTGGACACTCGGGTGAAGAGAGGGGCGGAGCTTTCTACCGATCACCACCTGGTGGTGAGTTGGCTGCGATGGTGGGGGAGGATGCCGGACAGACCTGGCAGGCCCAAACGCATTGTGAGGGTTTGCTGGGAACGTCTGGCAGAGTCTCCTGTCAGAGAGAGTTTCAATTCCCACCTCCGGAAGAACTTTGAACATGTCACGAGGGAGGTGCTGGACATTGAGTCTGAATGGACCATGTTCCGCACCTCTATTGTCGAGGCGGCTGATTGGAGCTGTGGCCGCAAGGTAGTTGGTGCCTGTCGTGGCGGTAATCCTAGAACCCGTTGGTGGACACCGGCGGTGAGGGATGCCGTCAAGCTGAAGAAGGAGTTCTTTTGGCTCATAGGACTCCTGAGGCAGCGGACAGGTACCGACAGGCCAAGCGGTGTGCGGCTTCGGCGGTCGCAGAGGCAAAAACTCGGACATGGGAGGAGTTCGGGGAAGCCATGGAACACGACTTCCGGACGGCTTCGAAGCGATTCTGGAC
This sequence comes from Entelurus aequoreus, assembly GCF_033978785.1. Taxonomy (NCBI): domain Eukaryota; kingdom Metazoa; phylum Chordata; class Actinopteri; order Syngnathiformes; family Syngnathidae; genus Entelurus; species Entelurus aequoreus. The sequence continues at coordinate 47,018,278 of NC_084737.1, forward strand.
CACCATCCACCGCCTCAGGAAGGGGAAGCAGTGCACTATCAACACCGTGTATGGTGAGGATGGTGTTCTGCTGACCTCGACTGCGGATGTTGTGGATCGGTGGAGGGAATACTTCGAAGACCTCCTCAATCCCACCAACACGTCTTCCTATGAGGAAGCAGTGCCTGGGGAATCTGTGGTGGGCTCTCCTATTTCTGGGGCTGAGGTTGCTGAGGTAGTTAAAAAGCTCCTCGGTGGCAAGGCCCCGGGGGTGGATGAGACCCGCCCGGAGTTCCTTAAGGCTCTGGATGCTGTGGGGCTGTCTTGGTTGACAAGACTCTGCAGCATTGCGTGGACATCGGGGGCGGTACCTCTGGATTGGCAGACCGGGGTGGTGGTTCCTCTCTTTAAGAAGGGGAACCGGAGGGTGTGTTCTAACTATCGTGGGATCACACTCCTCAGCCTTCCCGGTAAGGTCTATTCAGGTGTGCTGGAGAGGAGGCTACGCCGGATAGTCGAACCTCGGATTCAGGAGGAACAGTGTGGTTTTCGTCCTGGTCGTGGAACTGTGGACCAGCTCTATACTCTCGGCAGGGTCCTCGAGGGTGCATGGGAGTTTGCCCAACCAGTCTACATGTGTTTTGTGGACTTGGAGAAGGCATTCGACCGTGTCCCTCGGGAAGTCCAGTGGGGAGTGCTCAGAGAGTATGGGGTATCGGACTGTCTGATTGTGGCGGTCCGCTCCCTGTATGATCAGTGCCAGAGTTTGGTCCGCATTGCCGGCAGTAAGTCGGACACATTTCCAGTGAGAGTTGGACTCCGCCAAGGCTGCCCTTTGTCACCGATTCTGTTCATAACTTTTATGGACAGAATTTCTAGGCGCAGTCAAGGCGTTGAGGGGATCTGGTTTGGTGGCTGCAGGATGAGGTCTCTGCTTTTTGCAGATGATGTGGTCCTGATGGCTTCATCTGGCCAGGATCTTCAGCTCTCGCTGGATCGGTTCGCAGCTGAGTGTGAAGCGACTGGGATGAAAATCAGCACCTCCAAGTCCGAATCCATGGTTCTCGCCCGGAAAAGGGTGGAGTGCCATCTCCGGGTTGCGGAGGAGACCCTGCCCCAAGTGGAGGAGTCCAAGTACCTCTGAGTCTTGTTCATGAGTGAGGGAAGAGTGGATCGTGAGATCGACAGGCGGGTCGGTGCGGTGTCTTCAGTAATGCGGACGCTGTATCGATCCGTTGTGGTGAAGAAGGAGCTGAGCCGGAAGGCAAAGCTCTCAATTTACAGGTCGATCTATGTTCTCATCCTCACCTATGGTCATGAGCTTTGGGTTATGACCGAAAGGACAAGATCACGGGTACAAGCGGCCGAAATGAGTTTCCTCCGCCGGGTGGCGGGGCTCTCCCTTAGAGATATGGTGAGAAGCTCTGCCATCCGGGAGGAGCTCAAAGTAAAGCCACTGCTCCTCCACATCGAGAGGAGCCAGATGAGGTGGTTCGGGCATCTGGTCAGGATGCCACCCGAACGCCTCACTAGGGAGGTGTTTAGGGCACGTCCGACCGGTAGGAGGCCACGGGGAAGACCCAGGACACGTTGGGAAGACTATGTCTCCCGGCTGGCCTGGGAACGCCTCGGGATCCCCCGGGAGGAGCTGGACGAAGTGGCTGGGGAGAGGGAAGTCTGGGCTTCCCTGCTTAAGCTGCTGCCCCCGCGACCCGACCTTGGATAAGCGGAAGAAGATGGATGGATGGATGGATAATGAACAATACCAATACTTTACCTTTATTATCAACAATACAGTTGTTCAAATGCAACAATAAATATTTACAGTTAATACATGTGGTATTGGTGTCAGCCAATTTTACTCATGGAAGATTGTTATCAACATAAAACCCTGATCCGAACATCCCTATACTTAAGATCACTTGTTAGTATAGTTTTGTACAAGTACATTAATTGGTACATAGTTAACTGAAAACGTGTCCAAGTATGCCACCATGAAATTGTCCCACCCTTTGTTCAGGCTTACCACAGAAGGTCTGCCCTTTGCAAATAGCCCATTGCTTTACAAGGAGATTGATGCCTTGCTGTCACAGGAATTAAATCACACTGGGAAAGTAATGGGACCTTTACTACGCTGCTCACGCCATATAACCCTGTTGGACACAAGCTCTTATTGCACCCTTTATGTGGCAGCTTCCCATCAGCCTTACGATGAACACGTCCATGTTTGCTCATAGTCTGCACTCTCTACGCTACAGGGTCACGCAATATCTGTATACACAGTGGTGCATGTCAGCCTGGGTGTGTACGTGCACTTCCATCCATAATGGATTGTGCTGCAGGTCAATTTTGGGGGGGGGGGGGGGGTTAGAAAAGAAAGAAGAAGATGGAAAGAAAGTAGCAGAGCAAAGATGAGCACAAAGATGCTACTGAAAAGCCTCAGGGTTTTATTATCTGCTCTCTAAAGATAATGTTGAGAAGGCCCATGCACATAGAACAAGAACATGGTAAATGATGCAAAAGCAGTGCAAGAAACAGACTGATCAGGCACCTCTCTGGACCCAGACTGATGGGAGCAGGGAGGGGAGAGCGGTTGTGACAGATGAGAGGAGAGAACGAGAGCGAGTCAAAGATTGGTATCACATGAGAAAGAGGAGAGTATTGGCAAGGTGAAGGGAGGGAGTTAGGGGACTAACAACACTGAAAGCACTGATAGGAGCGCCAGAGGCAAGGAGGAAGACATCGAGCGAGGGGAGTGGAAAGCGGGAGAGTCTGAATAGAGTGCTGCCTGGAATAGAAGAGGAAGAGACAGAGAAACGTGACAGAAAAGGAAGAAGACGAACAGGACAGCAGACTGCAAATGAAAAAGCAACATGGGCGTGAAGAGAAGAGACAGGGTGCGTCACACAGCTAAGACAGGAAAGTCTTTTGCCAAGATGACTCGTGAGTTTGAAGGGAAAATCACCTGTCATGTTTGTCTCGTCTTTTTGGACTGTCTCTGCAGCATCTTGCCTGTCTGTACTGTTTGACCTTCCTTAGTCAGCAAGCAGAGTGTGACTGCGGGGAAAACGAGAGAAACATAAAGGGAGTGTCTATACGGGTAAGTGCTAAAGTGGAGTAGGAGCTCAGGGAGTTGTTGCATTGTGAGAGGTCTAGCAATCCTATACTGTCCCTTCCTCCCGGAACACTAGACTTGGTCTTTACTGAATGCCCCATCTGGAATTACTAAGCAGTGTGTAAACTGGAAGTCCGGGACTCTTGGGCATCAAGACTACACGGGGGTGGTCTAATTTTTTGGTGGGACTTTAAAACTGTATTCTTCCGGAATAATGGATATATCAGGCAACTCCAAAGGGTGCCCGACAAGTGGTCCTAGGTTGGAAGACCCTCGCATTGTGGAGGTTAGAATGGGGGAGAGGGACCCCCCACTGAGGATGTCACCATTCCGTATGCTCCGTGTACTTGACTCATGCCGTCCTCCGGGAAGCCGTATTGGTGAGTGTCATCCTTTCTATTATTGATTCCCTCTCTTCCACGTTGATGTTAATAATTGGAATTGCTTTTTCAAACTTTTCATTTGAGTCTTTTATTATAACATCATTTATCATCATCATCATAAAATATAATATTTTATTTCACTTATTGTATGTCCCTTTCTCAAATGTGTCTACTATGCTAATTCTTGAATGTAAGCCAACACATTTGAAAATAAAATTCCTTCTAGGCTCCTTCCTATAGTGCAGCTGCATGCTTCTCCCAGTCGTTGATGTTCTTCTGAATATTTTAAAAACTAATTTACTTTTCAGCACAATGGCTGCAGCATTTCTATTCTTGCACACTCTAAATTTAGAGGGTGTTCTATGCCAAGCTTGATTCGCTTTAAGAGCCAAAATGGCTTAAAAGGATGATTCCATTCAAAGTGTAGTAATAACAGAAGCCTAATAGGTTGCATGTGGACTTAGACTACATATTCTATCATGTTACTCTCGAGCAGAGGTCTTCGACGTTATCCATCAAAATGATGGTGCGATGAACCCCTACTTGTATATCTTGTAAAGAAATTAAACTGGTACAAAATATTTCCTGGTTATTGTTAAATAGTCACCTGTCCTACTAAGTCTTTTTAGTTTCTGATTGTTCTTATGATGATTACATTTTATGATTTTAATTTAAATTGTGATTATTTTTATGATTATTTTATTTTTGCCTTCTTGTAGTTTTCTGTAAAGCACTTGCCTCGTGTACGAATTGTGCTAAATATTGCTTTGCCCAAGTCGGATCTTACACCTGAAATATACATAAATTAACTCCTGTTACTCGCACTGTCACGTCACGACTTCACAAAAAAAGCCCTTTTTTTTCTCATGCCTGATTTCATTGAATCTAATAATACTATATAAGACATACAGATAAAATAATGAAATAAGATAGCCCTCACTTACACTTACTTTTATCCCAGTGGTTGTTTTGCAGTAGTAGATATTGTCCCATACAGGCTTGCAGCCAGGAAGGATAACTTCCGCTACTCCTCCCAGATCTTTTACCAGCAAGGAATCAAAAACCACTGTAGCTTTTATGAACATTAATATTCTTTAGTTTTAATGAGGGCTGATCACAATAGTCAAAGTGGAAATAAATGAGCGGCGAATATTGACTGTTGTTACTCCTCTCAGAGCTTTTTATGATGTAAATTTTTACTTCCGTAGCACAGTGCTGCATGGGAGACATAATGAAGTCCAACAAGTTAACTAAAATGTGACATTACTATAATCTTCATCAGCGTAGCTGCAGAGCTATGTGAAGTATTTGACATGAAGCAATGGGCATTCAGTTCATCTGCAGCTAGCTTCTCCCTTACATGTTAATGTCCCATTTATCTGTTCACTGCAGTGCATGGATCATTGTTAATATGTATTTAAAGACATTAAATGTGTGACAAATTTGGGGAATATATACTTTTTTTTTTTTTTTTCAAAATCTACCAAACATTTCAAAACCTTGCAGTAACTGGAGGGGTACTCCTTGTTGAAGACCTCTGCTCCAGAGCAATTTTCTCAACATATTAGGCTGAATAAATTCTACATTACATTATTACTCTTTCAAGGGCTTTTTAGAAGTAAGCTAGGGATTGCTTGTGACATTTACTGTCTGCAATGTAAATGGAGCATAAAGAAGAACCTGCTTCTGGAATGTGTGCTGTGTGATGACAAAACAATACAGAGACTGTGTACATGAGACACACATGCATACACTAACAAATCGCCTGACTGTTTACCCAAGCACAAAGCAACATTTATACATACAAGACAAGGCCTGTCACTTATTAAGTGTTGTTATTAGTGCTCAGTGTTTTCCATAAACTGCCAAGATACCTGTGGCGGTGAGGGCGTGGCTATGGGCGTGGTCACCAAAACACCATCGAGTAATTGGCATAATTTACTACAATGATATGATTTTCTCTAAAAAGGCTCAAAAAATGTATACTTACTAATTAATAATAACAGATTTGAACAATAAATTATTCACTGAAATATATTTATTAATTGTGGTTCTTACAAAACCTATATCTTATAAAATATAAAAGCTAAAATGTCTCTTAAAGCTCTGCCCCTTTAATTAGTGCATACTAAATAATTTAACTTTAGCCTACTACTACAACCATATTATTTACCAGCAACATAAAGTGAAACAGAGGCAGAGGTGTCCTGCCACAGTCAGTAACAAATAAACAGAAAACAGTAGTGGTGGTAGATATACACAGAGCTTCATCAAACATCTGATCCACTGAACAAATAGCTCACTGACAAAGCTTAACCTATTGTTACTATAACAATCTACAAGGTTAATGTAAGTTGCTTCTCTTTCTTCCCCTCCATTTTTCTGCATTCTTTCATATCTCAAGTTATCATTACGTACGTATATGTATTGTTGCATTAGAACTACTGTATTGTTGATAATAAAGGTAAAGTATTGGTATTGTTCATTATCAATAGCGCTATTTCTATTGGTATTTGATTGCTCCATTTGTAGTGTAATAATGCTCATTGTAATTTCTGTATTGTGTTTAATTTTCGCTAACAGCTTATTTGCTATTACTTTTACCATCATATTTGTACATGTCGTATTTGCTGATGTTGCTCTATTGTTGTTGTTGTTGTTGTGTTTGCTGTTGTTGTTTTTGTCTCTCTGTCTAATCCCCCTCTCGTCCCCACAATTTCCCCCTCTGTCTTCTTTTTTCTCTCTTTCTATCCCCTCCTGCTCCGGCCCGGCTGCACCAAATGATAATATAAATACATTTAATAAAGTCAAATACAAATAGGGCAACAAGAGAAGTATCCTACACTTCTCTTTTGTAAAGTAAATTTGAACAGCCGATATGGGCATCTACATCAACTATATGATTTGCCTGTGAAGCTGGACAGGACAGAAAAAAAAAAAAAAAAATTTTTTTAATTTTTTTAAATGTTTTTATTTTATTTATTTTTTATTTGTTGCGGACGTAATTCTTTTGTGGCGGGCCGCCACAAATAAATTAATGTGTGGGAAACACTGAGTGCTATTATGTGCGTGTGTTCATGTGTGTGTCTGTTACTAGGTAGATATCCCGGATGAATATCTTCCCTTACTCTGGTGTCAGTTAACTTAGGTTTAGTGTTTCACCATTTAGGTGATGAGGGATAATGTCGGATATTAATACTGGCTCTCGGCTTTCTAAAGAAATTTAATTCTGTAAGTGTATCTCATGCTTTTAGTCTATCAGAAGAAGAATACTTCGAGTGTAAAGAATAATAACTAACTAGGATGTAATTTTCAGTGAAAATATGCAAGAGACTGGTGTTTTTTCTAATGATTATCAGCTGCTTTTGTCAACATAGACCAATGGACCCAAGAAGCTGCCAAAAGTTGCCAACACGTTGGGGACTCACATTGGAGAAACAAAGCTTTCATTGTTTCTTAACATGCTGTACGACAAACTTGTGCACTTACTATGGGCTTTATAAACGGGAACGGAAATGCACCCTAAGTTACAGTTAGACTAAAAAACATTGTGAATTATATTTATTTGTAAATAACCTTGCAGTTTGTTGGAAATTAACCAACAAATATGTATTTTAATAGCTTAACACAAATACAAACAGTCACTATTTAAAAGTTATTACATTTTGACAAAATATAAATTTTGTTACTTAATTTCAATTACAATTAAGTATTCTTTTTCTAGCTTTGAGGGTAAAACTAAGCAATTTGTGTACTGTATATTGTGTTTATTTTTGTATACATGACAAAGACTTTCAAATGACCTAAAATCTCTCTCAGGTGGTGTTGTCCCACTCCATAATAAATCGTTTTTGCTGTCAGGCCCCTAATTTATATCTCTCATGGCTGATGTGTCACTGCCATCATTTTATTTTCCACATCACTTCACATCTCCACTGAAACCATCCTTCCTCTTATTTCCTGTGTCACTCTAGCCCCTGCTAGTGGTCATTGTTTAAAACATGAAAACACAGCATGTAAGGCTGTGAACTTTAATGGTTGGCATATCTTCAGCCAAAGCAGCATCCTGCAACACAAACAGACATGCTCTGCCACTAATCTGCATGTTACATGAACCTCAATAGAGACGCACACACATTTACGAATACGCTCCACTCGGGAGGAGGCCCTGTCTTCTGCACCATGACTCATTAATCAAATGGATTCAGGAGCTTCGGTGGGGGAGTCAGATGAAGAAGAGATGAGAAAGCTCCCATTGCATGCAGGGTAGTATCGATCTCTAAACCTCCTCAACTTACCAATGGCAATTTATACTTACCGGACTAGCACCCTTTGGAACAGGAATACCCACCATTTTCTGTTGTTGTGACAACAGAAGGCACGGGAGGAATGAACTAAAATTGTAAAAATACATGAACTGCTTAGTTATAGTTTCTTTGCTCTACTACAGGTATTGTCCATGAGAATGTGAAAATGGGTTCAGATGGAGAGAGCGACCAGGCTTCGGGAACGTCTTCTGATGAGGTCCAGAGTCCCGTCCGGGTCCGCATGAGGAACAACAACCATCGGCGCATCTCTAATGAGGTATGGGAAGTCCAATGTCATACACCATGATCTCCCAAGTGAGTAATTCCTTTCACCTGGCAGGTGTCGTTTAATTACAAAGGGGAGCTCTTTACCTGAACAGCGTACTGCTGTAAAAGTTAATAGGTATTATACTGTTGTAACCTAAGTTATGTACTGATAAGTCATTATACACCTCTTGGTCGGATGCTTAGTATACCAATGCAATTAGACTGTTATAGACAGATACATGTTTTTATTCATTATGGTGTAAATTGACCTATCTCTACCACTTTTTAAATGGAACCTATGATAATATTAATCTACATTTAAAACACTTCCTTGTAGTCTACTCTAGTTAATATTGGATATGCTTTGGTATAAACTGCGAAAAATGTTGCTCCACAGTCACACTTTCTGCGTGTGTCTCCAAGATGTTCTTTTGTGGAGGCGTTACCAGATTGCAAATGAAACCACACCCCAGCCTTTCCAAAAGTATCAGAATTGTCTTTTAAAAATGTAGACTGTTTAAATCATTGTGTCCAAACCCTGGCCCGTAAGCCAGGGTTTGGACACAATTGCGGCCCGCCGGTATCTTCAGTTTGGCCCGCGAGACGACGGCACAAGTTAAATTTCATTCAGAAACATTTGTGCAGGGTGCTTTCATTTTAAATTTAAATACCAAGGGGTTGAACAGGTGGTCAATTGTCACCATCTTGTGGATAATATGAGAATCTCAGGTGAGTGACCATGATGTGTACTTTCTTGACATCACAAGAACAGAATTTACCCGTATGACCCAATCCAAACAACCATTCCTAGTCATGGTGCAGGAAAAACTAATTCAACCAGCCCAAAAAGTCAACACACAGTCACACATAATACAACCTGCTCACTGAACTTTGTGGATATTATAATAAACGTCCCATCACCATAACATTTTTTTAATTACACCCATTTAAATCCATTGCAATGCACAATGGGAAAGATGCAAACACTCTCTCCACACTTATCCATGTATGAGTTTTAGCTGATTGATATTTCTGATTGATTACAAAGCTTTAAATAGGTTGTCACGGAAGTAAACAAGGTTGGAGTTGAACTTTCACATACTCTTAATATTCAACTATAATATAATACTAATCAATTATATATCCATTACATTATTATAGTATGTAAACACGCACACACGTACATATATGCATATATATAAACATATATATCTATATATGTGTTTATTTGTGTATATATATATATATGTGTATACATGCGTGTATGTGTATATACAGTGTTTGTATACATGTATGTTTATATTTGTGTATATATGTATGGTTATATGTGTGTGTGTGTGTGTGTGTGTGTATATATATATATATATATATATATATATATATATATATATATATATATATATATATATATATATATATATATATATATATATATATATACATACATGTATGTGTGTATGTATACACTACCGTTCAAAAGTTTGGGGTCACATTGAAATGTCTTTATTTTCAATGAAGATAACTTTAAACTAGTCTTAACTTTAAAGAAATACACTCTATACATTGCTAATGTGGTAAATGACTATTGTAGCTGCAAATGTCTGGTTTTTGGTGCAATATCTACACAGGTGTACAGAGGCCCATTTCCAGCAACTATCACTCCAGTGTTCTAATGGTACAATGTGTATGCTCATTGGCTCAGAAGGCTAATTGATGATTAGAAAACCCTTGTGCAATCATGTTCACACATCTGAAAACAGTTTAGCTCGTTACAGAAGCTACAAAACTGACCTTCCTTTGAGCAGATTGAGTTTCTGGAGCATCACATTTGTGGGGTCAATTAAACGCTCAAAATGGCCAGAAAAAGAGAACTTTCATCTGAAACTCAACAGTCTATTGTTGTTCTTGGAAATGAAGGCTATTCCACAAAATTGTTTGGGTGACCCCAAACTTTTGAACGGTAGTGTATACATACAGCATGTATATATATATATATATATATATATATATATATATATATATATATATATATATATATATATATTGGGGTTGTACGGTATACCGGTACTGGTAATGAATCAAAAACGGTACTACACTCCCTTTGGAAAAATACAGTTTCCCTTTTTTTTTTAACAGGCATGACTGCGTTCCGTCGTCACGTCGTGGCATTACTGGTTTTACGAGCAGAGAAGCATGTTCGGCAGTGCACAATCACAGAGTACTTACAAATATCATACCTGCATGACGAGGAATAGCTAAACATGCTTCACTACACACCGTTGAAGGATACAATAGCTCACCGGCGTCACTGCTAACAAAAGATAGCACTCCTCAATGTAAACAAATGCCATGGGTGGATCTACACCTGACATCCACTGTAATGATACCAAGTACAATAGTGTATCTAGTCGATACTACAATGATTGCATCAATATTTTTTATCATCACAATTTTTTTTTCCTTTTTAAAAAATCTTAATAAAATACGTCCCTGGACACATGAGGACTTTGAATATGACTAATGCATGACCCTGTAACTAAATTTGTGGTATCATCCAAAACTAATGTAAAGTATCAAACAACAGAAGAATATGTGTTTATTACATTTTAACAGAAGTGTAGATGTAACATGTTAAAACAGAAAATAACCAGATATTAACAGTAAATGAACAAGGAGATCAATAATACATTCTTTACAGCTTGTCCCTCATAATTTTGACAAACTAATAGAATGGGAAATTACACTATATGTTACTGTATATGTAAACAGCCAAATTAGGAGTCTTTGTTTGCTTACTTACTACTGAAAGACACATTGTCTTGTAAGTTCACTATTTTATTTAAGGCCAAATTTGTTCTTCGATTGCAATAAGAAACATATATTTATTGTATCGTAAGATTTTTTTGTTAAAATAAAGCTAATGGTGCCATTGTTTTCCCCTTTATTTAGAAAAGTATTGAAATACATTTTGGTACCGGCATTTTTTTTAGCCCAATGTGGCCCCCCAGTTCATAAGTTTGGACATCTCTGGTTTAGATACATATCTTGATGTCGTCATTGTTATTTTTCTTTTCAGACACGGTCAAAAATAAACTTTGTGAAATAGGAAATACATTCACCCTGTCACAACATTAGGGACACCTGCACACACGCAGGTCGATTCAAACATGCATAAAAACCGATGTTTTTAGCAGTATTTATGTCACAGCATATTGCACGCATATGCACATGCCACAATTAGATGAAAAATAATTATTTATCCTACCTTTATTGTGTTTCCTCATAGCAGAGAGGGGAGCTCCTGTTATGGCTGAGGGCTTTAATTAATGTCCAAAGAAGTACGTTAATCTCAGTGTAGTGTCACAACGTAGCCAAACTGCAAAATACTGCGGACATAGGCATCCAAAACTGCGTGTTAGCTCACACCCAAATGCATGAACCTTATGATGTGACACTTTTGCATTGTTTAAACACGAGTATCCAACATAGTAACAACATTCATAAATCAGAAAAGATGAAAATCATCGTAGGTCTAATTTACGTTAATTCAGTGATACATTTCTGGTTTTAAAAGATGCATGGCTCCAACACAGATGTGTGCCCCCCACTGTGCTTATACATGAAAGAGACTCCATATTGACTGTCTGTACAAACCCCAAATTGTCACCAACCCCCAAGTAGAAGCACAAAGTAGATAAAGTGCCATCTGCCATTGTGCCCAATTAGTTAAACGCCAGGCGTAGGTAATAACATACAGTAATCCCTTATTTATTGCTGTTGATCCGTTGCGGGCCTGATCGTAGTAGATGAATATCCGCGTACTATGAATTATTCATTGTAAGTTGAATATTTTCATACATCATAAAAAACCTGTTTACAACATTATAAATATGTTTTTTTCAACATCATGAGTGACCTCTGGACAGGAAATAACACCCACAGTCACATTTACACTCATTTAAACAATATAGTAATGTTGCTGACGCTGAGCCAATTAGTGGCCACGATACTGAAAAGCACACTGTGATTGGTTTGGTCTCATGTAGTGGCCAATACAGTATAGTATTGATATTTTAGGTTCATTTAAACATTTTTAGTCTTGTAAATCCTTAATTTCGCCCAAAAAATACATAGAATATGCTTACAAAAATAAAATAAAACGCAATAGAATGAAGGTGCAAACTTCGCAGTGCGATGTGGTGAGGGACGACATTCCTCACACCCCGTATTTAGTAGAACTGAATCGATTTGAAGTAGGGATGTCCCAATCGATCAACCACCAATCAAAATCCACCGATTTTAGTGAAAAAGTACCTGATCGTCATTGTTGATTAATGCCTTTCAATGCCGATCACAAACGGCAATCCCCTCTGGCTAATGTATTTATTTTTTGTCCCCCTGCTGACAAGCAATTCGTGTATCACCATATACTGTTCAGTGTGTAGACACTCCCTTAGGTTAATAATAATCACATCCATTACGACAAATAAACTGCATTTCTTAGTATCTTAAGTATCATTATCAAGTATCATTAGTATTAAGATGAGGCTAAACATGGTACACATCAAGAGCAAGCAGGAGCAGGCATGCTAATAGCTAAGATAACCACTAACCTCGCTTGAAACAATAGAAAAATATGTGCCTAATAAAGTTTAAGCAGTGTAATTGGAACCATGTTGCAGCAGAAAGTAAGCATCTATTAACAGGAAATTAACAAGTAGATTAATAAGTGTCTAGAGCAGTGGTCCCCAACCGTACTGGACCGTGACACATTTTCTAATGGGCCGCACAAAAACATTAAGTAATTTATAAACGACCACATTCTCTCTGACTTCACTTTTGCCTGTCCAATTAGAACACACCACAAGGCTTGTTCATAGATGTATAATACAACTCCTGATAGGAATTCACCATTTGTTGTATCTATGTGACAAAAAAACTCTAGGCTAATTTCCATCTGCATTCCCCGGCAGGTTGATGGTATAAACAAATTGTCCATAAAAAGTTAAGTTAGACAGCTCCAACATCAGACAAACGATACAATAAAATACACAGATTCAGATACAATAAAAAAAATAAAATAAAATGGAGACCCATGTAAACAATAGGTTGCTGCATGACATCAGCTCAGGATAAAGTCACTACAGTAGTTCAAGTGCATGGGGAAGTGCTATAGTGTGCTAAATTGTTGCATATAACAAGTGCACTGAAGGAAGAAAATACACATCTCTCTTGGCCTAGCAAGTTCAAGTGCTAGTGCCTCTTAAGTTAGTGTATCATTGCATGAAATATGAATACCACTTTTAGAATAGAAATAGAAATCCATTGGAAAAAATTGCAAGTACTTCTAGTTGTATTATATGTCAACTCTCTTGTCCTCGATAATGACATATCACATATAACATATCAGATAACAAAGACATTTAAAGGCCTACTGAAACCCACTACTACCGACCACGCAGTCTGATAGTTTATATATCAATGATGAAATCTTAACATTGCAACACATGCCAATACGGCCGGGTTAACTTATAACAGTGGTTCTCAAACTTTTTTTGTCATCCCCCACTTTGGACAAGGGGGAGTTTTCAAGCCCCACCTGCCCCCATCGCCCCAACAGAACGCTAATGCCAAGCTTAACATTTTCAAATTTATCGAACATCAAGTAACATCAAGTTTTATACATTCAAACTCAATAACATAAAATAAAATCAAGTTCAATAATAAATAAAATAACTGTGCAGCTGTGGTATAACTTGCATCAAGTTCAATATCAAATAAAATAACTTGCATCAATTCAATAATAAATAAAACAAAAGTGTTATAACTTGCATCAAGTTCAATAATAAATCAAAAAAAGTGTTATAACTTGCATCAAGTTCAATAATAAATCAAAAAAAGTATTATAACTTGCATCAAGTTCAATAATAAATCAAATAAAAGTGTTGTAACTTGCATCAAGTTCAATAATACATCAAATAACTTGCATCAAGTTCAATAATAAATAAAACAAAAGTGTTATAACTTGCATCAAGTTCAATAATAAATAAAACAAAAGTGTTATAACTTGCATCAAGTTCAATAATAAATCAAAAAAAGTGTTATAACTTGCATCAAGTTAAATAATAAATCAAATAAAAGTGTTATAACTTGCATCAAGTTCAATAATAAATAAAACAAAAGTGTTATAACTTGCATCAAGTTCAATAATAAATCAAAAAAAGTGTTATAACTTGCATCAAGTTCAATAATAAATCAAATAAAAGTGTTGTAACTTGCATCAAGTTCAATAATACATCAAATAACTTGCATCAAGTTCAATAACAAATAAAACAAAAGTGCTATAACTTGCATCAAGTTCAATAATAAATAAAACAAAAGTGTTATAACTTGCATCAAGTTCAATAATAAATCAAAAAGTGTTATAACTTGCATCAAGTTCAATAATAAATCAAATAAAAGTGTTATAACTTGCATCAAGTTCAATAATAAATAAAACAAAAGTGTTATAACTTGCATCAAGTTCAATAATAAATCAAAAAAAGTGTTATTATAACTTGCATCAAGTTCAATAATAAATCAAATAAAAGTGTTATAACTTGCATCAAGTTCAATAATAAATCAAATAACTTGCATCAAGTTCAATAATAAATGAAAATAAAAGTGCCACTTTGCAATCTTTGCCAAAAAAAGGAGGACAGGGCAAGTGAACATGAGTTTTACAGTGCTCCAGCATTAGTGGCTGCAATGAGCCTGTTTTGCACTGCACAGCTTTTCAAATCGGGGTTGCAGGCTTGACACTGCCACTGTTAAAACCTCATTGAGTTCAGGGCTGAGCTGCCTTGACGCGAGTGTTTCCCGGTGAATGACACATTGTGTCCAATGCGCATTTGGCGCAACCCTCTTTATTAGAGCCTGCAGCCCGTTTCTTGACTTTGCCATGCGCGCCATCAGAGCAAAAGCCCACACAGTTTTCCCATTTAAGGTTGTGTTCTTTGAGGAAACTGTCCATTATATTGAACAGCTCATCAGCAGTGGCTCTATTTTTTATGTATTTGCAAAACAGCAAATCCTCGCACAGTGACTCGCCATTCACAAAGCTTCCGCTTAGCCCCGCCCCCATTAGTTACTGTTGCTGTCTGTCAAACTTTCGCTCCTACCTAGAAATGTAAAGCATACAGGAAAAATAAGTAATTTACATTTATCTATATAGCGGATTTCACAGACAGAATCACAAAGTGATTTCCAGTGTGTATAGAAAATGAAAGCATAGTAAAAAAAAAAAAATCAAAGAATATAATAATAAAAAAATAAAAGTGAAATTTCCTCCCGTTCCTCGCGCCCCACCTGTCATGTCTCTATTCCCCACCAGCCCCACACTTTGAGAAACGCTGACTTATAAAGTGACATTTAAAATTTCCCGGGAAATATCCGGCTGAAACGTCGTGGTATGATGACGTATGCGCGTGACGAAGTCAGTTTAACAGAAGTTATGGTACCCCGTAGAATCCTATACAAAAAGCTCTGTTTTCATTTCATAATTCCACAGTATTCTGGACATCTTTTGCAATTTGTTTAATGAACAATGAAGGCGGCAAAGAAGACAGTTGTAGGTGGGATCGGTGTATTAGCAGCGGACTACAGCAACACAACCAGGAGGACTTTGTTGGAGAGCAGACGCGCTAGCCGCCGACCTCACCTTGACTTCCCACGTCTCCGGGCCGCCAAACGCATCGGGTGAAGTCCTTCGTCCTTCCGCCGATCGCTGGAACGCAGGTGAGCACGGGTGTTGATGAGCAGATGAGGGCTGGCTGGCGTAGGTGGAGAGTTAATGTTTTTAGCATAGCTCTGTGCGGTCCGGTTGCTAAGTTGCTAAGTTAGCTTCAATGGCGTCGTTAGCACAGCATTGTTAACCTTCGCCAGCCTGGAAAGCATTAACCGTGTATTTACATGTCCACGGTTTAATAGTATTGTTGATTTTCTATCTAGCCTTCCAGTCAGGGGTTTATTTTTTTTGTTTCTATATGCAGTTAAAGCACGATGCTATCACGTTAGCTCGTAGCTAAAGCATTTCGCCGATGTATTGTCGTGGAGATAAAATGCACTGAATGTCCATTTCGCGTTCTCGACTCTCATTTTCAAGAGGATATAGTATCCGAGGTGGTTTAAAATACAAATCCGTGATCCACAATAGAAAAAGGAGAAAGTGTGGAATCCAATGAGTCAGCTTGTACCTAAGTTACGGTCAGAGCGAAAAAAAACATGTATTTCACTGCATTCTAGTCCGTCACTCTAACGTTCCTCGTCCACGAATCTTTCATCCTCGCTCAAATTAATGGGGTAATCGTCCGAATCGCTCTAGCTGCGTTGAAAACAATAGGAAAATATGAGGGAGTGAACAACTGGCAACGTCACGGTACTTCCGGTAGGGGCAAGGTTTTTTTTTATCAGAGACCAAAAGTTGCAAACTTTATCGACGTTGTTCTATACTAAATCCTTTCAGCAAAAATATGGCAATATCGCAAAATGATCAAGTATGACACATAGAATGGATCTGCTATTCCCGTTTAAATAAAAAAATTTCATTTCAGTAGGCCTTTAAAAAACAAATGTCTTTGGAGAGCTTTAATGCAGTATGCTAAGGGGAGGCTAGCAGCTTGTCTTCTAGTCGGCCAGGCTCCCTGTAGGGATGACACCCCAGCTTGCATCCGTACAGGCTGTAAAGGGGGAAACCCTGTTTCAGTCCCAGGAGCAAATGGCTTCAGCCCCTGGTTATATTTGGTTCAGGTTGACTGCCCAATCCATCCACTTCCTATTGTCACATTACCAAATGATAGCGCCTCAAAACGGATTGACTACATGATGAAAAATACTGGAACGAATGACCAAGATTACGGCATTGCTATTTTACATATGTTATATCCTATGATTTTATTATTCGTCTGTGGAGACACTTCCCCAAACCCAGGTTGATCCCTGAAAAGATTTGTTGCATGTTTCACAAATATAAGAGGTCTTTGCTCAAACTGGGAATCCTTTGAGCTTTCTCTCCTTGGATCCCGACCTAATATATTCTGCGTATCAGAAACCTTCTTGAATAGCAAGATTGATAGTGAATTGTTTGCTGTGCCTGGTTACTACAGTGATGCCTTTACTGCCTCCAGAATGCCTCAATACGAAAGTCTGCATCATGAAGTAATCTGCCTGAAGATTTATCTACCTGGCCGAATGTTATTCATGTTCTGTGTGTATAGACAGCCCTCTACAGATGACAACATCTATGATGTCATCTCAGACCACATTGACACTATCCAAGAGCTTCTCCCTATACAGTATCTGAAATTATTGTTCTGGGTGACCTAAATGCCCACCATGAAGAGTGGCTAGGAAGCAAAAAGACAGATGTCCTTGGTGAATCTGCATTCGACTTTGCTGTACTCAACCACCTCCATCAACTTGCAGATGACTCCCACCAGAATTGGAAGGGACCCCTGTGTTGTTATGGATGTAGCTAACGACAGACTTCCAAATACAAGCAAACCTGGCTGTATGACAAAGCTGACTGGGATGGAATGCGCTCTTTTGTATCTGAAACTGACAAGTCCTTCCTTTCAAAGCCTTATAGTGCTGATACTGCCTGCAATAGTGTGAAAGACAACATTGGTGATGCCATAAAAATTGTTTATACCATCCAGAACTACCAAACACAAATACTGTGATAAACCATGGTTAAATGGCAGATGTCATGATGCTGTCAAATCCAAACGATGGCAAAAGAACCGCACACGAGTACTATGAATCCTATAACTGAAATCTAAATCTGAGTGTCAGCGTACCATACGTAGAGTTCATATTCAGTTCTCGCAGCACCTGGAGCAGGAACTCAAGTACGCCAACAGTGAGAAATGGTGGAAGTTGGTCAAATCGGTAACTGATAGCAACAAAAGATCTGCCGTTTTTCCCCTGAAAAGTGATAATGGACAGCTCTTCAATAAAGCTGAAGACAAAGCTGAGCTCCTGAACAACACCCTCACTGCAAATGCTCGACAAGACAAGGGCAAAGTTCCTCCCAAGCTGAAGTTAAAAACTGATGTCTTCCTGCATACCAAGGACGTTGCTGCTGGGGAATTTACATTCTACACACATCTCCTTAAAGGCCTACTGAAATGATTTTTTTTTATTTAAACGGGTATAGCAGATCCATTCTATGTGTCATACTTGATCATTTCGCAATATTGCCATATTTTTGCTGAAAGGATTTAGTAGAGAACATCGACGATAAAGTTCGCAACTTTTGGTCGCTGATAAAAAAGCCTTGCCTGTACCGGAAGTAGCGTGACGTCACAAGTTGAAAGGCTCCTCACATTTCCCCATTGTTTACACCAGCAGCGAGAGCGATTAGGACCGAGAAAGTGACGATTACCCCATTAATTTGAGCCAGGATGAAAGAGTCGTGGATGAGGAACGTGAGAGTGAAGGACTAGAGTGCAGTGCAGGACGCATCTTTTTTCGCTCTGACCGTAACTTAGGTACAAGCTGGCTCATTGGAGTCCACACTCTCTCCTTTTTCTATTGTGGATCACGGATTTGTATTTTAAACCACCTCGGATACTATATCCTCTTGAAAATGAGAGTCGAGAACGCGAAATGGACATTCACAGTGACTTTTATCTCCACGACAATACATCGGTGAAGCACTTTAGCTACGGAGCTAACGTGATAGCATCGTGCTTAAATGCAGATAGAAACAAAAGAAATAAACCCCTGACTGGAAGGATAGACAGAAAATCAACAATACTATTAAACCATGGACCTGTAAATACACGGTTAATGCTTTCCAGCTTGGCGAAGCTTAACAATGCTGTTGCTAACGACGCCATTGAAGATGAATTAGCAACGGGACCTCACAGAGCTATGATAAAAACATTAGCGCGCCACCTACGCCAGCCAGCCCTTATCTGCTCATCAACACCCGTGCTCACCTGCGTTCCAGCGATCGACGGAAGGACGAAGGACTTCACCCGATCATCTGTGCGGTCGGCGGCTAGCGTCGGATAGCGCGTCTGCTATCCAAGTCAAAGTCCTCCTGGTTGTGTTGCTACAGCCAGCCGCTAATGCACCGATCCCACCTACAACTTTCTTCTTTGCAGTCTTCATTGTTCATTAAACAAATTGCAAAAGATTCACCAACACAGATGTCCAGAATTCTGTGGAATTTTGAGATGAAAACAGAGCTTTTTTGTATTGGATTCAATGGTGTCCGAATACTTCCGTTTAACTATTGACGTCACGCGCATACGTCATCATACATAGACGTTTTCAACCAGAAGTTTAGCGGGAAATTTAAAATTGCACTTTATAAGTTAACTCGGCCGTATTGGCATGTGTTGCAATGTTAAGATTTCATCATTGATATATAAACTATCAGACTGCGTGGTCGGTAGTAGTGGGTTTCAGTAGGCCTTTAACTTCCAACATGGACAAATTCAAGAGTTGTGTCAACTCATACTGTATATAATTAGTATGTTGTAAGAACTTACTTTAAGATCTTATTTTCTGTATTCTCACATAGTTTATTATTTATTTTCATTTAGGTGTATAATTTGGTAATTTAGGGCCACCTTTCTTCATGTTATGATGGTAACATCAGGCCCATAGAAGAGAAATAAAAACATTTAAAAATTAAGGCTTCCAGTAATTCAGCGTTATGGTTAGTTGTATTTTTCATTAACTTATTGTTGCTTTATTTATCTACCACAAGTGGAAGGCCATTCAATAAAAACAAAATAATGCCTACATTAAACTGGTCCCTAGTGCAAATAGGGTTGGGGACCGCTGGTCTAAAGAGAGGATAATAGAGCAGCAACTATTGGTGTGTCAGCATTGTCACAGTCAGTACACAACATGTAAGTGGGCACCAAAGGTAATGTCAGTACTGTATATGATCGATACTAGAATGATTAAATCAATATTTTTATTTTCTCAAAATATATATATGTTTTGTTTTTGTTAATGTTTACAAATTTAGAGAATAAGTCCCTACACCAGGGGTGTCAAACTCATTTTAGATCGGGGGCCACGTGGAGAGAAATCTACTCCCAAGTGGGCCGGACTGGTAAAATCACGGCACGATAACTTAAAAATAAAGACAAGATCAAATTGTTTTCTTTGTTTAAAAATAGAACTAGCACATTCTGAAAATGTACAAATCATAATGTTGTTGTTTTTTTACACTTACATGTTGCATTTAATAGTATTCTATCTTTGTTGTTATTTATATATTCTGAATAAATTATGTGATATTGTTAATCAGTCAAATCATTGGTGTTCATTTTCAATCTATCAAGATAAAAAAAGTATATCAAAATCAAATTACAGTATGTTATTTATGTAGTTTGATCATTTTCCTCGACTAACATATGTGGCATCATCTACAAAGAATTGCTATTGCGACATCCAGTGGACCCATTTAGAACAGCTGTTTCTTTCATTCAAAAATGTTAGGTTAATTTTTATACTTAGCAAACCGTACGTTTTACACCCCTGCCCTAGACACAGGAGGACCTTGCTCGATCAGCCACGGATCTGTATCGGACGATTGTGGAAAAAGAATGTGATCAGTCATTGCCGAATAATGCCTTTTGATGCCAATCACAAACGTCAATCCTCTCTGACTGACAAGCGACGAGCAGCTAATTATGTTTCCATACACAGTGTGGAGCTGCTCCCCTAAACTAATATTAATCATCTCCATTACGGAAAATAAACTGCATTTCTTAGTATCTTAAGGAGCATTATCAAGTATTATTATCACTTGAGGATGAGGCTAAATATGTTACACACCAAGAGAAAGCCAGGCACAAGCATGCTAATAGCTAAGCTAACATAAGTTTAAACAACACCCAAAATTAAGTGCTTAGTTAAGTTTAAGAAGTGGAAACGTGTTACAGCAGAAAGTAAGCAGTGATTAACAGGAAATTAACAAGTAGATTAATAAAAAGCTTGAGAGATGATAATTTAACAACAACTGTTAGTGTGTCAGCATTGTCGCAGTCAGTATAGACACGTAAGAGGACGATGGGATTGAGCCATAAATTGGTGGTGTCGATATTAAGGATAGTATCAGTATATGATCAGTAATAATAATCAGATCGATATTTTTGTTTTCTCTAAATCATTGTTTTATTGTTTTCGTTCATGTTTACAAACTCCGGGAATAATTTTCTATGCACAGAAGGACTTTGAGGGCAAAAACCAAATGATTTAAAATTAGTAGCAGATAGTAGTTGATTTTGTTTTGTTACTGTTTTCTTTGCTCAGACAATTGAGAGGATGAGGAACTATAGTTTAGTTGATTTTGTATAACTGTCAATGGCACTCACCATAAATAAATAGAAAAATGTAGTTAATACATGTAGTTAATACATGTGATCGGTAGAAAATCTTCTTCTTTCTGCTGCTTTCTGCTGCTCAATTTAGGAGATGACCGGCAGCAGACAAATTTCCTGCACCCCAGCACCCAATGCGGTGTCTATTCATGTATGATCTCTTTGGAACCCACAGTTTAACAACCTTATCATTCAAAGTGCTAAACTTCATATAAAGTCTGATGTCTTGAAGGGGAACTGCACTTTTTTGGGAATTTTGTCTATCGTTCACAATCATAAAGAAAGTCATGACGACGGATGGATTTTTTTTAATGCATTCTAAATATTAAATAAATGTAAATAAAAGTCCGCTTACAGCGGAGCCAGTGGAAGTTCCACTATTTCGCCCATAAAATTAGATAAATAACCATTTAAAAAGCACCAACGATACTCCATTTACATTTCGTGATTTGAACATTAACCAAGTATTAGTGATATTGTTAATATTATTATTATTATTTTATTTACATTTATTGTTTTGTCTTTTCCAGCCACTCAGGCAAGTCATATTGTTGATGTAGATGCCCATATCTGTTGTACAAAACTTTTTTTTACAAAAGAGAAGGGTGGTATACTTCTCTTGTTGCCTTATTTGTATTTGCCTTTATTAAATGGATTTATATTAATGTTTGGCACAGCTGGACCGTAGCAGGAGGGAATAGAAAGAGTGCAGTTCGCCTTCAAAGGGACAAATTCCATGCAACCCATCACCCAATGTCCTGTCGATTAATGTATGATGTCTTCGGTCGCCATAGTTTAACAACCTTATCATTAAAAGTGCTAAACTTCATATAAAGTCTGCCGTTCTTAAAGGGGAACTGCACTTTTCTTTTGAATTTTGCCTATCGTTCACAATCATTATAAGACACCAGACGACATATTTACGAGTGACATACATTGTCACTCGTAAATTAAACGTAAATAAAAGTCTGCTTACAATGGAACCAATGAGCGGTCCTCTATTCCACCCATAAAGCCCTCTAAATAATCATCCAAAAAGCGCCAACAATACTCCATTTACATTTTGTGACTTGAATGTTAAAGTATTAGTGATATTGCCATTATAAGTGCTAATGCAGACGAACTATCTATAGCGGCGTTGTGATCAGAGGGAGCTAACTAGCTTGTGTGGCTATGTTGACATTGGCTGGTGAGCTGCTTTCTCGCCTCTGAGCTCGTGAAAGTTTATTCTAGGTCATAAATAATGCCTCTCACCTGTATAGTAGAAGGACGAAGGCATAATCCGACAAGTTGATCAACTTTGGCATTCAATTTAAACCCAAAAAGGGCGAGAACAACCTTAAAAATTGCTTAGCCTGTGCTTTGTTGCACCCCCGTTTTTCTTTGCGAAGAATATGATTATGCAAGACAACTAGGGCAGTCAGGTCGTCTTGGTCTCGCTTCTGACCGGTGCCGCCTTGGCACCGGTCAGAAGCGAGACCGCCTGGCCGACCCACAGCCTCGAAAAGATCCACATGTCCGAACGATGTCGAGTGGAACGGGATTTTACGAGAATTACGACTCATGACTTAAAACACCTTTTAATGAAATCACCTGCAAGTCGCAAATGTACTTTGTCGACATTTTAGAAATATTGCATTTATTTTGCGAAAAACTGCAATGGAAACGCAGCTAGTGATGTTGTCGAAGGAATAAGCGAGTGTTGTGTGTTTTTAGAGTTAATACGCTCACGTATGATTAAAAGGAGCAAAATACAAACTATTACATGTTATTATAAATGTGCCTGTTACTACATTACATATACTTACAGAGTGTATATAAAACCTTTAAAGGAGATGTTTGAATGTTGTTTAGAGCGCTTTATAAGCGGAATAGAGCAACTCCCATACACTCCATTGTAAGCAGACTTTTGATCGCATTTATTTACGAGTTTTAATGCATTAAAAAGAAAAATGTGTGTTCTTGTCTTACATACGGATTGTGAATGATGGGCAAAATAAATAAAAAAAGGTCCAGTTCCCCTTTAAAGCCAATGTTTTCCTTTTTCTAGTATCGATAAATATGATCGATTCTCTTTCAAAATGATCTTGGATCGATAACTACCTTCCGGAAGGCCAACTTGTCGAGCACAGATCGATGTTTTGGAATCCAGTGTTTCCCCCAGAAAATTTGTTAGCTAAGGTGGTGTCTCTCCAGAGGGAGGGGGCGTCTCCCAGGACAGGCGGCAGGACGGGAAGGGTGTGGGTGGGTGTAAGGAACAGTGTAACTAGGCCTGTCGCCATCACGTCTCCACCTCATCGTTAGTTTGTCTAAATTGTCAGACGATCACTTATCTGATGTCTCCATCATGTCCAGAAGTCTCTTCTTTATCTGGACGTCTTCTTCTACTGCATTCAGCAACATTGTCTCGATTGGAAGTTTTCGTTTTAGTCTGTCCTGCTTTTGGCTGTTGAGTTTTGCCTAGTAAAAAAAAAAAATCATTTTTATAAGGATTTTTACAAAATTACATTCAATAATCATGAATACATTATTTGGGATAACCCCAATTTAGCCCAGGTGTAAGATAGTGACATGTTATTTACAACATGTCGAATGGCCCTCAACATTGTCGGGAAACAATGTGTGCCAATAAAGCACTTCATCGAGGTATTTTAATTTTGACAGAAAAAAATAATATTTAGTGCAACTGCAGTTTTACTTAACACAATGTTATTTATTACAAGAAACTACTCAAAGCATTTTTATTACAACCCTATTTAAATACATCTAAAACAGCTGAACTTTAATATTTGCTGGCCATCTTGACTTCTGATACCAAAGCAAGTATTTTTGTCCCACTTTCAACATTGTTGAAAGTAGTCATCTGAGAGCATTTGTAATTGCAGTGCAGTTCATATAAAAATATTTCGATGCCCAGATATACAACATATATCTGCCTTTTAACAATATTACTCCCTAGCAATGAAGTTAGCGCCCACATACCTGAAGTAGAGCTCTTCTCTCTTTCACCACAGAAGATTGTGGATTGCTTCCATTGGAATCTTGCTGCTCTTGTACAAACCCCGTTTCCATATGAGTTGGGAAATTGTGTTAGATGTAAATATAAACGGAATACAATGATTTGCAAATCATTTTCAACCCATATTCAGTTGAATATGCTACAAAGACAACCTATTTGATGTTCAAACTGATAAACATTTTTTTTTTTTGCAAATAATCATTAGCTTTAGAATTTGATGCCAGCAACATGTGACAAAGAAGTTGGGAAAGGTGGCAATAAATACTGATAAAGTTGAGGAATGCTCATCAAACACTTATTTGGAACATCCCACAGGTGTGCAGGCTAATTGGGAACAGGTGGGTGCCATGATTGGGTATAAAAACAGCTTCCCAAAAAATGCTCAGTCTTTCACAAGAAAGGATGGGGCGAGGTACACCCCTTTGTCCACAACTGCGTGAGCAAATAGTCAAACAGTTTAAGAGCAACGTTTCTGAAAGTGCAATTGCAAAAAATTTAGGGATTTCAACATCTACGGTCCGTAATATCATCAAAAGGTTCAGAGAATCTGGAGAAATCACTCCACGTAAGCGGCATGGCCGGAAACCATCATTGAATGACTGTGACCTTCGATCCCTCAGACGGCACTGTATCAAAAACCGACATCAATCTCTAAAGGATATCACCACATGGGCTCAGGAACACTTCAGAAAACCACTGTCACTAAATACAGTTTGTAGCTACATCTGTAAGTGCAAGTTAAAGCTCTACTATGCAAAGCGAAAGCCATTTATCAACAACATCCAGAAACGCCGCCGGCTTCTCTGGGCCCGAGATCATCTAAGATGGACTGATGCAAAGTGGAAAAGTGTTCTGTGGTCTGACAAGTCCACATTTCAAATTGTTTTTGGAAATATTCGACATCGTGTCATCCGGACCAAAGGGGAAGCGAACCATCCAGACTGTTATCGGCGCAAAGTTCAAAAGCCAGCATCTGTGATGGTATGGGGGTGCATTAGTGCCCAAGGCATGGGTAACTTACACATCTGTGAAGGCACCATTAATGCTGAAAGGTACATACAGGTTTTGGAACAACATATGCTGCCATCTAAGCGCCGTCTTTTTCATGGACGCCCCTGCTTATTTCAGCCAGACAATGCCAAGCCACATTCAGCACGTGTTACAACAGCGTGGCTTTGTAAAAAAAGAGTGCGGGTACTTTCCTGGCCCGCCTGCAGTCCAGACCTGTCTCCCATCGAAAATGTGTGGCGCATTATGAAGCGTAAAATACGACAGCGGAGACACCGGACTGTTGAACGACTGAAGCTCTACATAAAACAAGAATGGGAAAGAATTCCACTTTCAAAGCTTCAACAATTAGTTTCCTCAGTTCCCAATCATTTATTGAGTGTTGTTAAAAGAAAAGGTGATGTAACACAGTGGTGAACATGCCCTTTCCCAACT
This sequence comes from Entelurus aequoreus, assembly GCF_033978785.1. Lineage (NCBI taxonomy): Eukaryota > Metazoa > Chordata > Actinopteri > Syngnathiformes > Syngnathidae > Entelurus > Entelurus aequoreus. Next base: position 47,044,179 of record NC_084737.1, read on the forward strand.
ACTTTGGCACATGTTGCAGCCATCAAATTCTAAGTTAATTATTATTTGCAAAAAAAAAATAAAGTTTATGAGTTTGAACACCAAATATCTTGTCTTTGTAGTGCATTCAATTGAATATGGGTTAAAAAGGATTTGCAAATCATTGTATTCCGTTTATATTTACATCTAACACAATTTCCCAACTCATATGGAAACGGGGTTTGTACGTCATTCGGCATATCTTTGTCTGTGACCAGGCTGTCAAGGGTGAATGGAGAATCCGAACTCCTGTGAGAGCTTGTGTCAATATCTGATGTTTCTATTCCAAATTGAATGGATGTAGTTGATAGAGAACCGCCCCAGATCTGCTTGCATAGTTCGAAGTATAGCAAAACAACTCTACCGTAACCACTTCTTCCACCTGCGTCGACAGCTTGTCTGTACTTTCCACGAATCGCTTTCAGTTTAGTGTCGATAGTTGTTTTTGTGATGTCCTCTTTCCGATGAGGAAATTCCTCAGATGTCCCTCCAAGTCCATACCGTTCCAAAAATAGGGTAAGGATGTCACCATACTTGGACTGGCAAGTTTCCCAGTCAACACTTTGTTGAGTTTTGTTAACTTTAAACTCCAAAATGATGCTTAAAAGTAGCTCTACTCCTCTGTCAGTCCACATATATAATTCTTTCTTGCTGTGATCCGCCATTTTTGCTATATGCCGCCTCCGGAAATTACTTTTTGGATGTTTCTGATTGGCTAAAATGGTCTTAAGTCCTAGGCTACAGCGGCCCTAGTATTTTGGCATGCGTATGACACTCAGTGTATGCGTTTGCTTGGGGACAGAGATAGTTTTTTAAATGCGCACGTGTGGCTGGAGATCTTGTTAAGACGTTAGTTTAGGCGGTGGCTCTTTGTTGTTAAGGCATCCGCCTTAACAACAAATCGCTGCGGAAACCCTGGAATCTAAGGAATATGAATCGATATATTAATTGTTACACCCCTAATGATTAGTATTGTTATCAGCCTATCTCAGTCATTGATGAAATGTATTGGAATCAGCAGCATAAATCCCTGATTGGAACATCCTTACTTTGAATTCTTGGCACGCAATGCTTGTTCTTGTTCATCCTAAATGTGTTTGACGGTGGGTTCTGTGCAAAATGAGATGGAAAAGGGCCTTCCCTGGGGTGCATATAAATGTGTAAATTGTCTTGATAAAATGATGAGTCAGGATTCATGGGTAACTAAGCAGTCCAGCCCAACTCTTAGATCAGAAGATAGACATTTCTGATTTCTGTGAATCTGATTAGATTGAACAGATTCACCAGAAGGATGCCACACACAGCAAAAATTTAACTAAAACATGATTTTTCATTGCTGTTTGTGGTGAGTTATCCGTACACAAGAGCGTATCTGTACGCTGTAGATGTGATTAGGTTCTTCATACATTAACACTATCTGAGCTCATGTCGTGTTGTCAGACACTGTGTCTGTGCGTGTCTGTTTAAAGAAGCTGGAGAGTGGTGAGCACAGCAGTATTGTGGGAAATGCCTCTGGACACACATGCTACTGCCTGTGTCTGCTGTGAACGGGGCTAATTTAGACCATGTTTACCAGAAAGAGACGGGGGGTGGCGTGGAGGGAACGTGCTAAAGGGAGGAAATAATAAAGAAAATATTAATAATTTTAGTAACAATTAAGATAATCTAGATGAATGGGATGCAGATGATGCAAGAGGGGAAAAGATAGATGGAGGACAAGATGACAGGCAGCCAAAGAGGAAAAAACAATGTCTCCTCAGAGCTTGCCCCTTCCAGTCCCCCTTCCCCCTACTGCCTTTCTCCTCTCAGGAATCTGTCCATTCCTCTCCTCCTACTCACTCACTCCCTCCTCCCTCGCCTACTTTTTTTGTCCTGCCCCCCTCTCTCTCTCTCTCTTTCTCTCTCCCTCTCTCTGGCTGAGCATGTGGATGGCACCGTGGTCTCGCTCTGGCACACTGTGTGCGTGCGGTCATGTGGCAGCAGAGAGATGTGCATGGGGCAAAACGCTCGTGTGTGAGTGCATTATAGAAAGACACGTTTAAGGAGGACAATGAGGGAGCTACTAGAGCTGTTCTGCATTGTGAGTATAGGCGCACGCGTGATTGCGTGGGGATCTGTATTCATTCAACACCAGTGAGTAAGAGGGGCATGAACGTTGGTCTTTGTAAGCTTGTGTCTATTTAACAGAAAGTATGGCGATGGCAAGATCTGTGGCCTTGCATCCAATATGGCTATATTTATTAAAAATGGTGTTACCATCAGGGAGGATTGTGTTTGTGGCAGGGTTTGCTCTCGTTATCTGCACTCTTTAATGCTTCAAGCTGTGTAAATCACAGAGGTCAAAGTCTCTCTGTCATGTGCATGTTTAGCTTGTTTTGCTTTCCGTGTTTTGATGTAGTCTGCCGAGCATTTCCGGGCAGTGTTATATATGTATATGAGTGTATTTGCTAAGGGTGTGTAGTCATACTGTGGAGTGTGCTTGTACTGATAATGAGTGTAATTATGCTAGCCATTGTAAAGGCTACTTTCCCTTCTGTCTTTTATCTTCTGGCACACACTCACACAACTTCTCATTTAACACACATATAATATCTCATACAGAGTACAAACATATATACAACGGGGGGCTGTTGGGACTGTGCCAGCCAGCCCCTGCTGCCATGGAAACAACGTGTGATCGGCACTTTATCCCTGAACACGTCCTTCATGTATACAACATTCGAGGCGATTAGTGGGAATTTGCCTTAGTTACAGATATGTTCTTAATCCCTAAATTTAAGTATGCAGACATAATTTAGTTTCACTTACAAGCTGTCATAAAAATGGTTCATCGAAAGTGAGCCCAGTTTCTATTCAGTGCTTGAGCAGAAGAGAACAGCTAGGATGAGAAGAAAGCCACAAAAAGACCAGAGCAGATGTCTTCCAGATGACGTCTGGAACTTTGTCATTCTGCCAAAAATGTAGTTGGAAAATTAGTCTGGTTCAAGTCTCATGTAGTAGCCTTTCTCTGGTCTTTCATACCTGAGACATGAATGCAGTTCACATACAATTTTAGCAGCCATTCATAAATCTGATGATACCTGTGGCATTGACTGGGCGAGCTGCCGTAAGAATAGTGTGTGCAATACCTATGCTATATACTTGGTCAGTTCAAATGTACTTTTTTCAGGTTTAAGATGATCAACAAATTTGTTCTCATACAGATTTGTTTGTGCTGTATTGCAATTAGACATTTTTTTTACAATTAACATGGTGGAAAACATTTCTGGTTCCAGATAGTGTTCCGCAGCCCTCCCGGAGTAAAATCATGCGACTCCTGGGTCAGATATGTGATAGTATTTTTATGCATGGCCCTGCCTATGTTTTGCAATAATCCTGCAAACAGACACACACACACACACACACACACACACACACACACACACACACACACACACACACACACACACACACACACACACACACACACACACACACACACACACACACACAAAAACCAACAGTGAACATCTCCATCCTTGGTCCATCCATCCATTCATTTTCTACCGCTTGTCCTACTCGGGGTCACGGTGGGTGCTGGAGCCTATCCCAGCTGCATTTGGGCGGAAGGCGCGGTACACCATGGGTGTCGCTAGCTATTTACTGCACATGACAAATGAGGCAAACTGATTCCATTTCATTTCGAAAAGCAGCATCAACACTATAAAGGAGCATCAATTTTTTTAATCAGTGATAATTAATAAGAATAAATAAACCTACAACAACCACAATGCACTCGGCCTGCTGCCTTCCAAGGCTGCTTTGAGGCCGCGCTATGCTCAGCTGTCACTTTCACTTCGCTGGTTTTGATAACATTACTGAGCAGTACAGAGCCCCATACAAATGTGTGCTTGCAAAAAAAGCCAGCATAGAATGAGTGTTGATGTGAATAATCATCAGAAACATGGAGAGAAGTTGAATTTACTGTTGTGAAATTGTCACATAATCATAATTATCAATCGTCACATAAAGTTTTGTCCATTAAATGTGGCAGAACAGTTGGTTGGTTTATACATGGATTGACCAATAATAGCCAACTCAGTTTGATCGGGGAAGATTACAAAATGTCAAAAATCTCTGTTAAATACTCAAACACACAAACATTTTTATTACCAGGGCTTCACAATTAAAATAATGTTCATATTAGCAGTATATGCTCATCCACATCTCGCCATTTATTGGACAAACAACAATGTTTGCTTAAAGTTGGGGTACTTGAATCTTGTGTCACCAGGCAGAATTCAAACTGTAAATCCCACCCCCACCCACTCTGCACACCTCGCTGATTGTCCCTCCCAGTCTCCTCCTCTCTGGAAGTACACAAAATCGTGCATGAGAGCTGTACGTGCACACACATAGGTTGTTGACAGTCTGAACTTGCATTGAAGGATCCCCTCGTTCGTATTTTGTTGCAGACTATCGGTAACGCACATCGCCACGCAAAAGGATACACACAAAATATAGGAACATGGAGGATTAGATCACCTGTCTAGAAGGAAAACAGCCACTTGCGTGTCCAAAGTTAGTCCGACACTGGCCAGCAAGGCCCATCTTGAATACGCCGGAACTATATGTATTCAAGTTTTGGCTCTTCTTTGTTTTTTTTAGACGTACTGCGACTTTCTTTTCTTCTGCCGATTTTCTCTATTTGCGTTTTTTGCAGTATATGCTCTAACAGCAAGCACAGGTATTGCGATCATTTCAGGTGGGTGTTCGGCTGCCATGCTTTACTGAAAACAAGGTCACACCATGCATGCACTTCACTGTGTATCGTGTCACCCAATGAGGAGGCTCCTTCGTTGGTTCTGCTCATCCCTCCTTTCTTTAAATCCTGTGGTTGGATTTGGAGGGGTTGATCGCCACAAAGACAAATTATTTTGTCTTCTGGGGTTTTATTTACTAAAATACTTAATTTTGAGCCACAGACAAAATGCAGACGTACAATTTTTTCAGAAAGGATATACTGTATTATACTGGTATGACTGTTTTTTCTTGTTTTTGTTGAAGACTATAACTTAGTCACCCCAGCTTTAAGTGGGTGTTTGAACTGCACTATGAGGCAATAGTAGGGCCCTATGAAATCTGTTCTTTTCTTTCTTTCCATATTCTGTTTTATTTGATAAAATGTCTGTAATAATACATTACATTTATTGGTGCAATGCATCACTGGACAATGTTGACCATGATTCTAAGTCAAAGTATAATATTTTTGTAACCAGCTGTTATATTAATCATAACTGCTGTAAAATTCTTAAAAAAAACAACATAAAATTACGAAAAATGTATTGTTAACTGCACTTTTAAAACTAATGGACTGACTGGTGGCAGCTCGCGACTGTAACTTAAATGCTAACATGAAAACAATACACATTTATGTATTTCCCTATTTTGAAACAACATACCCCAATCTAAACTTATATAAACATGCTGTCTGAGCAACTAAGCTATTTCAATTGTGTACATTGAACCTAAAAAGTTGTGCTTTCTTAAACAGAGTGATCATTTTATATTCCGAGGAATACAAGACGGATGAGTTTTTAAGATGTGTTCAAGGACGCTGAACAGAGTAGGATGCCACAACGCCCGCCAGAAATAATAAAAGAGAATAATAGATTTTATTTGTTACATACTTTTCATTTAGAAACAAAAAAAATAAAAGCCATTAAAACAGATACAATACTAAGACTAAAACACTATCAGTGAAGCATAAGAAATATTGTGTTTACACTGTGTATTTATTTTAGTTATTTATGGTCAAAAGATTTCAGAGTGTGTATAAATACTTTTTTAGGACATTCAACAATAGGGGGATAATAATGATAACCATGATATGACATTTTTATATTGCTACATCCCAATTCTGAAGTTACGGTTACATTAAGCTTGCATTGATTATGTTCGTCACAACAACACAACCAGATCAGAATCAGAATATTTTTTTATTGCCATTGTTTAAGAACGGGTTCACAAACTAGGATTTTTTCTTTGTGCAACATAAAAGAGATGTGATGTGTTGCGGGTTTATGGGTTGTTCTAGCTAGCTTTAGCTTCAAAGTTTGTCCACAGACTTAGTCAGTAGGGCTGTGAATCTTTGGGTGTCCCACGATTTGATTCAATATCGATTCTTGGGGTCATGATTCAATTCAAAATGGATTTTTTTTTCAATTCAACACGATTCTCGATTCAAAAACGATTTTTTCCCGATTCAAAACGATTCTCTATTCATTCAATACATAAGATTTCATCAGGATCTACCCCAGTCTGCTGACATGCAAGCAGAGTAGTAGATTTTTGTAAAAAGCTTTTATAATTGTAAAGGACAATGTTTTATCAACTGATTGCAATAATGTAAATTTGTTTTAACTATTAAATGAACCAAAAATATGACTTATTTTATCTTTGTGAAAATATTGGACACAGTGTGTTGTCAAGCTTATGAGATGCGAGGCAAGTGTAAGCCACTGTGACACTATTGTTGTTTTTTGTTTTTTTTATAAATGTCTAATGATAATGTCAATGAGGGATTTTTAATCACTGCTATGTTGAAATTGTAACTAATATTGATACTGTTGATAATATTCATTTTTGTTTCACTACTTTTGGTTTGTTCTGTGTCGTGTTTGTGTCTCCTCTCAATTGCTCTGTTTTTGCAGTTCTGAGTGTTGCTGGGTCGGGTTTGGTTTTGGAATTGGATTGCATTGTTATGGTATTGCTGTGTATTGTTTTGTTGGATTGATTAATTAATTTTTTTAAAAATTAAATTAAATTAAAAAATTAATAAAAAAAATAGATTTTTTAAAAATGACAATCGACTCTGAATCGCACAACGTGAGAATCGTCATTCGAATTCGAATTGATTTTTTCCCACACCCCTATTAGTCAGTGTTTCAATTGGCTGTCTCTACATTTTTTTTTGCGAGTCTGTGCAGTTGAATGTTTCAAAGACGAATTAGTGTTCCCAGACACATGATTTCCACAGACAAACGTTTCGTCTTCTTACAATGACAGCATTTCACTCACATTTTTGTCAATTTCTGTGATATTCCGCGTTGAACAGTAGATTCCGTGTTTACTGACCAACTCTGTCATTCCGTTTGCGATTCTGTTAATGTGGAAGTCATAGGGCAGAATGAAATCACAAGATTTCTCCATGCTGATCAATAAAGACAATTGATAAACAAGATTCATAATGGAATATAAGGGAATAGAATGATAAGTAGTGAAGAATATAGCTTTTTTTATCATTATACTTTGCAGTAATAAGTAACTTTAAATGGAAGTAAATTTTTGTGTCATATTTTCATAATAGTTGTTTAAAATGCTATATTAAATTAATGTTGAAGAGTCAGAAAAACTTTGTCGTTAGAAGGATGAATCACCACAGAGCATGAGTTCAGTCTGAGATTTCCTCTCTAGAGGAAATTTTTCCTTTCCCCCTCGCCAAGTGCCAGCTCATGTGGGGTTTAGTTGGTTTTTGTTTATTGTATAAGAAACCTTCACTTGACGAGAAGTGTATAATATGCTTACTGTTACTGTAGGTTATATATAATTAGGGATGAATACCGAATTCTGTATTTTTATAGGCACCGACCGAATTCCATCAGTAATACCCAGTATCGATTCATGTCAATCAAGCGCTGCCCTTTTTCGGCACTTGTGGCACGTGACGCCCCGAAGACTAAACACCGGCTCAAACACTTGGTGAAGAAACAATCACTCAAGCAGCAATCAGAGTGGACTCAGTCGGACTACATCTAGGTTATGTTCTAATTTTCCATGACAACAAAGCAAGAATGCCTAATAGAAAATGTTTGAACATACAGCGAAGATCTACTTTTCTAACATGCGCTAGTTCGATGCTAACTTACATTGGCTTCGCCATATACACGCTACTGATTAGCATTAGCTATTTTGCATGGCTATTTCAACACCTCCAAATTTGATAATAAAAACTACAATTAGGATGCATGTACAACACAGCTGGTGTGATAAGTAAAATACTAACAGTATAAAGATTTTGTAGGGTGCTACATTACACAAGACTGGCACATTCAACTTAATGGCAAATGCTACTTCCTAGCTAGGCAATTCGCCACAGTCCAGTGGTTCTTAACCTTTTTGACCTTGGACCCCAACTTTTCTACTACGGAGAAACCTGAGCCCACTCAAATATTAACACTGAATCATTAATTGTGTGAAATACACAAGACACATTTGTTGTCTTACTCTTGATTTTAATCATATTTAATAATTATACTTAACCTACTTAGAGTTTAACAGGATAAACCTTGTCACATTAAACTATGTGTTAATCACAGATATTATTATCAAGGCATAGGTCATGCTGATTACAAAATAAATACTAATTAAATATACCGCAGCAAAAAAAAAAGACATGATATAACAACTGAACAAAACAGTTATCATAACCAGCTCATTTTTAAATGTTACATTTAAAAGTTACATTTTATTATTAAACAATCAACATTTATCAACTAACACAAAAGTATGGAAAATTGGTACTGTTGAGAACCGGTATCGCTTACCAGGGACTCACAGTATATACCGTATTGGTGAAAAGTAGCCATATCTACATTTCATATTTTAAAATGTCAAAAAGACGTTTTAACGATAGGAATGTAAAAAAATGTTTTCCGCCATTGGAAATAACATGTTTGTATGTTTAATTGAATACATTTATTTTTTTTAAACAGAAAAAGTATTGTCATCTTTTCTTGTAATTGAGAATGTCTAAAATGTTTGAGTGGAAAAAACGTCAAATGTTTTATGTACATTTTTTGACATCGTATAACATGGAATCATTGATCATGTATCCATCAAAATGGACTGTTGTTTGTTTTGCCGCTACACACAACACTCTTTCATTAATCATTTGAGGGAGAAAAAAAAACAATCTTGGAAAAGAAAAATGGAATATTTTGTAATTACCATGTGGTTGCACTGACAACAGGCTATCTTTCTTTTCTTTTGTCTGTTTCAGGACATAAACAAACGTCTGTCTCTCCCAGCTGACATCAGGCTACCGGAGGGCTACTTAGAGAAGTTTGCCATGAACAGCCCGCCCTTTGACAAGCCCATGAGCCGCAGGCTACGACGCGCTTCATTGGTCAGTAGTGCGTGTGTGTTTACATCTGTTTGTTTGTGTGCTAAGCAGATGCACCTTTTTTTGGTCTGCTGCACGAGTGACATCTGCTCAGGTACATTCACAGCAAGAGTTATGGTGTTTTGATACGTGGGTATTTAATTGCACAATACCTTTAAAATATACACACACAGCAAACACACGTACGGTACATAATCTTATTTTATTTTAAATGCCCACTGTGTTCTGGCTTACAGTTAACAATGGCTCAGTAGAGGGATGAATGATTCTGTTACGTATCCAGGCCAAGAGCATTATGGGTATTAATTGGGGGAGTTGAGTGAGGGGGGCGGGTGTTGCTTTACACAGTGAGAGAGGCGGTGGAGGATGGGGAGGGATGGGAAGATATTCATGAATATGCAGAGTATCCCTTTATGCTCCATTGTGTTGCTACTGAATTAATACTGCTCTTTTCACTCAGATTTTTATTTGGGTAGCACATGAGCTACTCCTTAGAGACAAACAGTCCTCCCCTCGTTTCATTCACATGTGAACGGACTCATTCTCTTTCCTTAACATCATCCTACTTTACATTTTACGTAACACCTTTTACCAAAAGCATTGATATTCAATGGGAAATCATAAAGGACCAGCCTACCATCATCCACTTTCCTGTTATTATCGAGCAAGACCAGTGCCCTGCCGCTGGCTCCCCGTTTGAAGCGCTTTAATGACGCAGATAGTTTGCAAGAGCCTTGCTGAGATGAAAGGGAAAAATCTTTGAAGTGAGCTTTGCGAGGGGAGAAAGAAGGTTTACAGTGGCTGAGAAGAAGGTGGCCAGGCTGATATCCTGTAGTTGAGACGTTTTTACAACGTCACAGACATGAGTAGCGCTGCCCACTTGTGTGCGACTTCGACTTATTTCAGGCTGCTGTTCTTACTTGATGTCATAGGTCAGGGGTCGGCAACCTTTACCACTCAAAGAGCCGTTTTGACCCGTTTCACAAAATAAAGAAAACAATGGGAGCCACAAAACTTTTGAAATTTAAAATGAAATAACACTGCATATAAAGTTTTTTTTTGCTTTGTGCTATGTATAAACCAGGGGTCTCAGACACGCGGCCCGTACCTTAATATGAAAATGTAATGATAGTGCGGCCCGCGAGTTTTATATGAATGCCGCTTGTCAGCATCACACTTACCAAACCTCACAATTTTTCCGGGAGACTCACAAATTTCAGAGCATCTATTCTCTCGAATGTCTGCTGAGTTTCACACAAACAATATTAATAAGGGCGTGATATGATGGCACTGCCTTTAGCGCCCTCTACAACCTATACAAACAGCTTGCCAGCCCAGTCACATGTTGTATGCAACTTCTGCAGACACACATAAGTGACTGCAAGGCATACTTGTTCAACAGGCATACAGGTTAAACTGAGGGTGCCCGTTTAAACAACTTTAGCACTCTTACTAATATGCGCCACACTGTGAACCCACACCAAACAAGAATGACAAACACATTTCAGGAGAACATCCGCACCGTAACACAACATAAACACAACAGAACAAATACCCAGAATCCCATGCATCCCTAACTCTTCCGGGCTACATTATACACCCCCGCTACCACCAAAACCCCCCCCCTTCCGTGCGTCGGTTGAGGTGGGCGGGGTTGGGGGGGCGGTGTTTGGTGGTAGCGGGGGTGTATAATGTAGCCCGGAAGAGTATTTGTTCTGTTGTGTTTATGTTGTGTTACAGTGCAGATGTTCTCCCGTAATGTGTTTGTCATTCTTGTTTGGTGTGGGTTCACAGTGTGGTGCATATTAGTAAGAGTGTTAAAGTTGTCTATATGACAACCCTCAGTGTAACCTGTATGGCTGTTGAACAAGTATGCCTTGCAATCACTTACAGTAAGCAGAGGCCACATACAACATGTGACCGGGCCGGCACGCAGATAGCATGGTGTAAAAGCGGACGCGACGACATGTTGTAAAGGACGTTAAAGGCAGTGCCATCACGGCAGGTCCTCAATAATGTTGTCCGGGTGAAAATCGGAGAATGTTTGTCCCGGGAGATTTCCGGGAGAGGCACTGAAATCTGGAAACCTCCCGAAAAATCGGGGTGGTCGGCAAGTATGCAGCTGAGCCGCATCAGAGTGGTCAAAGAGCAGCATGCGGCTCTGGAGCCGTGGGTTGCCGACCCCTGTCATAGGTGGATCAATAATTTAGCAGATGTGTCACCATGACTTGGATTACACACCAGGACACCCTCAAGACAGGCACGAAAACAGAATAAGGAATAAACTTCAGGAAACAAAACAATGTTTAAAAATGAAAGGAATACTAGAAACTGCTAATACAAAAGTAATACAGAATTCACAGAACATACTGATTTATGTAACATACTTACATTTTGACACACATTATTGCAGCTGACTATGAAGCTCATATTTGTTCTGCATATAAATGTGTCTTATTTGTTTACACACATAGTACATCTGTGCAACCTAATGAGATAATTCCTCCTTTACAAGGATTCAAGGAACTTTGCCATACCAGCACAAAAGAGACACATGAGATGGCACACAATTTAGTACCCGAGGTCCCAGATTTAGCCCAATGAGCACCCCAAGAACAATAGCATGTATTTAATAATAGAAAATTTGATAAATGGAGTATGTCATAAATAGCATAGGTTACTAGGAATAGATTGTACATAGAATACAACAAATAAGAAAAATAGAATAAATTGTGATCTGCAGTGCGAATAGAATGTAAAAACAATTACAGCAAAACAAAACAAATAAAGCATTGTTCAACACAGTTGGTAACCATGTTTTGGTATCCAATTATGCTATGCTTTGGATAACCCTGTCAAAAAAGATTAAAAAATCAACATGTTCTTGTAGTTGTAGTGAAGTGTAAAATTGTACTACATCCCTATTATTGTTGGCCCTTTAGCAAAAAAGTAGCATTTATTATGCAGCTTGTGTTCTGGAATATAAGAAATACATAACTGCACTCAGACACGTCTGATGGTGTGTAAGAGAGAGTGCTGGTTTATTGAACAGTTTGTTTATTTTTTATTGTGGACATAACAATAGGAGTATTTTAGCACATGCACAAATGATTTGAATAAAAAGAGGGGAAAATATACAGAAGCAACAAAACATAGGCAACAGCAATCAGCCTGTTAAGACAATTCATCTGAGCACTGCTGTTTTGATTTTATCCATTGTTTGAGTCCTTTGTTAAATGCATTCCTGTTGGTCTCTCATTTTACATTAGTGGGTCGAGAGTTCCAAAGTGTTGCCCCCTTTACAGAAAGAGAAGACTTACAGACTTAATACTGCATTTTAGGACAAGACAATGATCACAGGTGGAGGTGTGCGTGGTTGCTTGAGAGTTTGCCAGGTGGCGAGTCCGGAAAACAGTAGTGACACCTGATTATTTAGATGTTTACATTAAAAAAAAATTATAATAATACTATAATTCTCAAAGGTGTGAAGGTTGTGTTTTTCTAAAATGTGGCAGCGATGTCATCTCATTCAGGTGAATAAAGTTTTGAACAACTTGAATTTTCAGATTACCTCCCAACAATTGTTGAAGGGGGTCATATTATCACTTTTTTACATTTTAAACACTTTCCATTTCCTGAAATGGTGGTGTTTTGGTCAAAATGTTGCATAGATTTTGTTGTAAAGACCATCTTCAAACCGCTTTCTGACTGTCTCTTGGGCCGTTTTGTAGGCGCGCTGTTTTACGAGCCGAAATCTTCCTCCAGGCCAAGACCTCTTCGACTTCGTCTACGTCCCGTCAGCCAAGTTGTAGTTTTTAGCACTTCCATATCGAGTCTACTGACAAATATAAGTTAAAACTATACGCTACTTATAATTAGAAATGACAGCAGCGGAGGACTTTTTAATGCGTGTGCATGTATGAGCCCCTCAGCCCCACAACAAAAGGATCGAGAAAAATAAGGAACTCATTAGGACTGCTCCAAAAAATTGATTAATCCAAATCGCGATTTTTATTTATCCTGATTCCAAATCTCTTGACAATTTTCAGGAATCGATTTTAAAAATTATTTTTAAACATGGAAATTTTCGTAGAATTGATTTATTTACTTTTTTAATATTGTATTTGTATGTTTACCTAATTGCTTTGTAAATGTATATCCTAAGTATTGTAAAGCTTGGATTGGAGTTGCTCTGTTCTTTTATTAGATTGAATAACATTCTGTGGTTTTTGTATATACAATTTTATAAACTTTTAGAAAGGCGTTTTTTTAGGGCAACATTGCACATATAAGTCGTACGTCAGCAGCCAAGAGAAGCTTTTGTAACCTGTAACCTGTTTTGAAAAGGTTCTATGATATTTTCTATCAAATAATTTATCACAAGAATAGAGTCTAATCAAGAATCACTTTTGAATCGAATCGTCACCTCAGAAAATCGGAATCAAATCAAGTCATGAGGTGCTCAAAGATTCCCACTGCTAGACCTTATTGTCTACAAGTTTGGACTACAACTGAATTAAAATGGCGGATTAGCGCAAAGTTTTTCGGGTAAACCTTTACCATATATGGATATATCCGCTGACGTAAGTGAAGTGAATTAGTGAATTACATTTATATAGCGCTTTTTCTCAAGTGACTCAAAGCACTTTACATAGTGAAACCCAATATCTAAGTTACATTCAAACCAGTGTGGGTGGCACTGGGAGCAGGTGGGTAAACTAACTAAGGCAAAATATGTTACTTAAGTCTAAAATTCCAAACAGCTCGTTTGCAGTTGATTTGGAAGAAAGCAGGATTGTTTTATAAATATCTCCACCGTGCCTCCATAGTTTAATGAAAACATTTTAGGACTTATGGGTATTCTAAATACATAAAACAGATAAGAAAAGTTGATTTTGCATAATAGGATCCTTTTAAATAGGGTTTTGAACAACATCAATGACTTGAAATTCAATATTACCATCCAACAAATTATTATATATTATGACGGTGAAATTGTTTTAACTGCGTACGTGTCTGACTCTTTTTAACTGTATTTGCTGTATTTGGTTACGCAACATTGTTTTGAGTGAAACTGACCTCCACTCACTTAACTAGAGTTCAACATTCATTCTACAATACACACTGAAAACTACAATCACAGTAATGAGCAACATTTTTAATGACTGCAACTCCTGCAGTGTTGATTACAACATAGCTTTCATATTTTTATTGAGGCATTTATTTTCTGTTTTGTCAATTTAGTCTACATTGCGGTAATACAGTGCTATTAAAGGGCCCCTTGTCACGTTTGTGATCAGTAAATGTAAGCCCAGAAATGAGAAGCACAGAGATGGTAATGGCCCATGGACTTTTGAATGAGCCTGTCTTTTGTTGCCATAACAGAGAGCAAGCATCAGGTGTCCAGTAACACATGTGCATGTTTGAAACCATAATCTGATCTTTCCTCACCGTAATTCAAGCAAAGGTGGTCGGTATCAGATTTCTTTCATGTCTGTTGTCTTTGATCATCAATTATTCACAACAGTCCAGCGAGCCCTGTGGGTGATGGAGGAGGAAGGTGTCTTTTTTATCTCACCACATCGCCGCTCGCATTTCTGAGCCAACTATTTCTTGTTAATAAAAAAAAAAACAAGCTTCCCACCCCCTATAGCTTTATTATAGCCACCTCTTTTTTTTTTTTTTAGCAGAAAACTATTTTCCTCCATCTAATCTCTCTCTCTTCCCCATCACACCTGCAAAACGTTTCATATAAATGAAGTGATGGTCTGGTAATGGAGTATATTCCCAGTGCACATTACAGCTCACTAGTTTCTTTTGGTTTTATGGTTGCTTCAATTTCCCTAAAACATGCACATAGCTGCCACAGGAGCATCAGGGATGAAATGAACCTGTCAGGCATGTATGTTGTACCACGCACACAGACGTGCGCTCAAATACAGAAAAGCAGCTTGAGTCTGCTTGAGGGAAATGAGCCATGTCAGAGATGATAGCGGAGGATGCTGATTTAAATTATGGGATGCGGCTGGTGTAGGTCCACTTGGCATGCTGATAACCTGTACAGTATGTGCTTTTACCATTTCTGAAGGTGTATGAGTCACTTTTGTCTTGTTTGTGTGGCAGACCCCTCCCCCCACACACACGCATACACACACACAGCCAAGATAATAACAATTGGTATTGTAAAATATAATAAAATGCTATTAATATCAACACTTACGGATAATATTTTTACTAATGAACATTAACAATACCAAAAGTGGCCTGCTAATATCCGACATCAGTTTTCATCTGCCAGTTTTCATAATCTATGACGGTAACGACAAGAAGAGGAACATAAATGACAAAAATACTTTTCGGAGAATATGTACAGAACAAAGTATGACAGCTCTCAAAAATGATCTGAGAAAGCAGAGTTGGGACAATGTCTACAGTGAAAATGATGTAGATCAGGGGTCACCAACCTTTTTGAAACCAAGGGCTACTTCTTGGGTACTGATTAATGCGAAGGGCTACCAGTTAGATACACACTTAAATAAATTGCCAGAAGTAGCCAATTTGCTCAATTTACCTTTAACTCTGTTATTATTAATAATTAATGATATTTATCTTTGTGGAAACACTGATCATCTTAATGATTTCTCACAATAAATATATATAGAAACAGATAAATATCAATATGCAACACTTTGTTTTTATATTTTCTCTAAGTGCACATTTTTCAAATTGAACATTTTCAAATGATCACTTCTAAGACAGTCTTGTGAAATCACAATATCCCATTTTAACTAGCTAGCCACTAATATTTTTAAACAAATCATGAATTACTTTGCACCATGTTTGTACAAATAATAACTCATGTAAAATACAAAAGTAAACTCAAATTTTTAAATCATGTCACACTTTGAACTGGACACCAAATCTGTTATCTGTTTCTTTGTCAGTTAGTGGGAAGCCTGGCATTGCATGCTGTTAACTAGTGTGTTGTACTCTGGTGTGTAACTTGACACTGCAACTCTGAGTGAGTCTTGCAGATGTGCATCAGTGAGGCGTGTTCTGTGTTTGTTCTTGATGAAGTTCATGTCAGAAAAGGCTGATTCACAAAGATAAGATTTTTCCTCATTGTTTGCGGAACCTTCTTAATCTTTTGGACATATTTTCACAGCAATCTGGCCTTAAGCTTAATTATGATGAATGTAAAATGTTAAGGATCGGAAATCTAAAGGGAACGTCCTTTCGAATGGAATGCAAAGTGCCTGTTTTGTGGACAGATGGACCAGTTAACATACTTGGTGTTGTTGTCCCAGAAAATCTGGAAGATTTAGGCTCAGTAAATTATGATAATCGACTAAGAAAGCTGGACAAAATTAGGCAATTATGGAAAGGGAAATCCCTAACCTTGTATGGTAAAATGTCTATTGCCAACTCGTTAATTATTCCTCAATTTATTTATTTGTTTTTGTCATTACCAGCTCCATCACAAAACTTTTTTAAGATTTATGAGCGGAGGGTCTTCAATTTTGTCTGGAACGGCAAACCAGAAAAGATTAAAAGAAAGGTTTTGTACAAAGAGTATGAATATGGGGGCCTGAAACTTCTCAACCTTGAAGCTATGTGTCTGTCTTTAAAAGCATCAATTGTTCCAAAGATGTATTTAAACATTGAGTAATACACAAATGTCCTGTTGGACAAAAAACATGTACTGTATCAAAAGAAATTGTATCCTTTTTTACAAGTGATCCCCTCCCAGAGAGTCTGCTGGGAAACATGGCGGGGTTCATAAAGGAAACAATCCACTCATAGTGGTGTTTTCAATTTTATGTGCCAGAAAAAAGAGACGATATTTTGCAGCAGTTAATATGGATGAACTCTAATATTGTAATAGATGGAAAGCCTTTCCTTTGGAAAAATATGTTTGAAAGAGGAATCATTTTTGTCAATGATATTATCAATGAGAATGGTAAAATTATGAAGTATGATGAATTTAGAGCTATGTATGGTGATGCTTGCTCAAGCTTTTCATTTTATCAACTAACTGGAGTAATTGCGAAAAGATGGAAACAAATAATTAATTATGGAACTACTAAATTATTAGTTTGTAAACCTCTAATAAGAAATTCTAGTTGGCAAAAAGGAACTAAAGTAAATAGAGAAATATATAATTTTTATTTAATAAAGAAATCTTTGAAGGCTGCCTCATACAACACAAATGGAAAATGGGAGGACTTTTTTGACTGCCCGTTGCCATGGGATGCCATATTCAAACTAATCTATAAAACCACTATCGATGTGCAAAATCTTTATTTTCAAATTAAAATTATTTATAACTTCTTACCCACAGGGAAAATGTTAAAATTATGGAATATGACAGAGTCAGATGATTGCCGATTTTGTTGTCAGGAGCCTGAATCCACCCTGCATTTGTTTTGGTATTGTCATATTGTGTCTTTGTTTTGGGTGGAAGTTGAAAAAATGTGTTTAAGGATTGGTTTGTTTATGAAGCTTAATGTGGTTTCTGTTATTTTAGGAGAGTTCATTGACAATCATGATTTAGTCAATTTAACTATAGTACTCGGTAAAATGTTTATTTTTAAGGCCAAAAACAGATATTCACTTAGTATTACTTTCTCTAAAACATTTATTCAGTATTTTCTAACTTTAGAAAGTTACATGGTTGAAAACGATAATGATGCCAAAAAACATTAAAAAAAAGATGAGAAGTCCTCAAAGGCTTATTTTGAAAATATAATTATGTTTATAGATTATATGATATCTGTTGTTGTGTTCCCTAATTTGAGTGACCTGGACATAATCTGGACTGTACATAAATGCTTATTTTGAAAATTTAATTTTGTTTATAAAGTATATGCAATCTGTTGTGTTCCCTAATTTTTTTCTGTGTACATGAATGAAGGTGTGTGTTGCTGAGTCCGACTTGGACATTATCTGGACTGGGCCTGGTTTAAAAAAAACCTTTAAACAAATCTAATTTCATTGACAACCTGGTCTGTTGAAGATACGGCCCTTTTTTTAAAAATAAAATAAAATAAGATAAATAAATAAAAAACATTTTCTTGGATAAAAAAGAAAGTAAAACAATATAAAAATAATTACATAAAAAATAGTAATTAATGAAAATGTAAGTGGACCAGCAGCCTATACAATCATGTGTGCTTCAGGGACTGTGTCCCTTGCAGATGTGTTGTCTATGTTGTGGGAACCAGAATATTGGTAGCAGAAAGAAATAACCCCTTTTGTGTGAGTGGGTGTGGATGAGTGTGCATGGGGGAGGTTGTTTGGGTTGATGCACTGATTGAAAGTGTATCTTGTGTTTTTTCTATGTAGATTTAATTTAAAAAAAAAAAAAAAAAATGTTTTATTTTTTTTTTAAATTTTTTTTGTTGTTGTTTTTTTAGAACAGGCCCGCGGGTGACTCATCTGGTCCTTACGGGCGACCTGGTGCCCGCGGGCACCGCGTTGGTGACCCCTGATGTAGATGATGCATATGGTATTTTTTAAAATACCTTCGAGATACTTTATGACAAACACTGTCCATTGAAACAACTTAGTAAGCAGCAAAAGAAAAATAATCAAACATGGATGACAAATGCAAAAAGAAGAATACTCTATATAGAACATTTATAATACAAAGATCTACAGAAGCAGAAGAAATTGTTCAATCTCTATATACATGACATTTGTAAAGTCACAAAGGACTTAAAGGTAGTATTATTTGCAGATGATACAATTGCATTTTGTTCAGGAGAGAACACACAGAAGATAATACAAATAATAACTGAAGAAATTAACAAATTAAAAAGATGGTTTGACAAAAACAGACTATCTTTGAATCTCAGTAAGACTAAAATAATGCTATTTGGTAACAGTAGACGAGAAAGTCAAACACAAATACAAATAGACGGAGTAAATATTGAAAGGGTAAAAGAAAACACATTTTTGGGTGTAATAATAGATGATAAAATGAATTGGAAATCTCATGTAAAAAATATACAACAAAGTGGCAAGAAACACATCAATAATGAATAAAGCAAAATATGTTCTAGACCAAAAATCACTTAATATTCTCTACTGCACACTAGTGTTACCATATCTGAGTTATTGTGTAGAAATATGGGTAAACAACTACAAATTAGTGCTTCATTCACTAACGGTGTTACAAAAAAGATCAATAAGAATAATACATAATGTTGGATATAGAGAACATACAAACCCTTTATTTATTAAATCACAGTTATTGAAATTAAAGGATTTGGTGCATTTGCAAACAGCTAAAATGATGTATAAAGCAAACTATAACCTGCTACCCAAGAATGTACAACAATTCTTCTCAACAAAAGAGGAGAAATATAACCTTAGAGGAAAATCTAATTTAAAACATTTGTATGCTTGTACAACACTTAAAACGTTTAGTATATCAGTATGTGGAATTAAATTATGGAACGGATTAAGCAAAGAAATCAAACAAAGCACCAATATGATTCAGTTTAAGAGACTGTTCAAACTACAAGTGTTCACAAAGTACACAGAACAAGAATTATGATGAACATCTTGAATTTTTTTTTTTATTAAGACAAAGATTATTTATGTATTTAATATGTTTATGCTTACTATGGTGTATTATTTATTTATTATTTATTTGTCCACTGTTCTGTTACACAGAACAAGGAAATTGGATAAAATTGCTATGGTATGAAAAGGGGTAGGATTAAATAAACTCTGCTTCTTGACCCGTTCGGAGTCGTGGGGGATGCTGGAGCCTATCTCAGCTGCATTCGGGCGGAAGGCCGGAAAATAGTTAAATAACTAATTTTATGCAAATACATACTAATTGACAACTGTGACATTATTTGATAGAAAGGCCTGAATGAAAAAAAAATACATAATACTATTAAAAAATATATAAAATACAAAAAAATATATTTTTGTTTAGGGCTGAAGTTGTTTGAGGGATTTATTTTTTTGAATCCAGAATGTTATTATGCACTTTGAAAAATGAATGACTCACACAGTATATACCATACCATACCATACCATACCAACTTTATGTCCTGTTTGTCTTAGGGGTATTGTCAAATAACTGCCAGTGTATTGAATATCTGTGAAAGAATTGGACATTGAAATTTTAAAATTTAAAATGAAAAAAAACATTTTGAAAAAAATTATGTATAATGGAGTAACACGTAAAAAATAATGGCCAAAATACAGCAATACAGGCAAAAAAAAGTCTGCCTTTGTCCCTGAGGGTTAAACTAATGGTATAATGTTGAGACAATTAAAATACTACAAGAAAACAGGGAACCATTTTTTTCAGTAATTATGAAAAAAAACAGGGTGAACCTACAGCAGGGCTATTCAACTACATAATGAAGAGGGCCGCAGGTTCAACAGCCCAAGGTCTCAGGGGCCAGACATCAAAATGTGGATGTTTCTTTAGAAAGTGCCTCAGCAGGTTATATTCCATTGAGACTATGTTTACTTATTTACAAAGTAAACACATCAGCTTTCACACTGCACAGTCAAATTCAATATACCGCCCTTGCTACTCGTTTCCACCATGTGCAGCTGGACAGGTAGTTAACAACATGGAGAAATAGAAGCTAAGTTTTGTTGATGATTGGTGTTCCGTCTTTTGAATTATTTTTCTTCCTCAGTTTTATTTCTTGATAGGCCCTCCTTTATTTAGGTTTGTAAAACTGAAAATGTAAACATTACATAAGTATAACATCCATTGTGTATTTTACATAATGTTTATTGTGTATGTTCCATAAATTAAATAGAAGGTTTAGTGTTAATACACACAGCAAACATTGCACACATGGTTTAACACAACCTATGCTGGTAAAATTCAGCGCTACGTGTAATTAACCAATTTTTATCGCCAGAGTTAAACAGCCAAAAACAACACGACAGCGAATACAAAAGACATCCCAAAGTGAACAATTTCAATACATTTATAGTTTGTTATCTAGTCACAGTTAAAAGTCAGATTTTCGCAATTTAGTTAGATTATTTTTAGGGTTCAATCAATCAATCAATCAAAGTTTATTTATATAGCCCTAAATCACGAGTGTCTCAAAGGGCTGCACAAGCCACAACGACATCTTTGGCTCAGATCCCACATCAGGTCTGTCATGTCTGTTGATCATGTTTTGTTTAAGTTATGTTCCGTTTGGGTTTTGTACACTTAGTTCCTGGTTTTCACTCCCTTGTTTTGTCACCATAGCAATCATTAGTTTCACCTGTTTCACGTTTTGAGTCATGCACCTGTTTTCACTGATCATGTCACTGCTATTTAAGCCTGTCTGTTTCTCTTGATCGTCCTGGTGACATTATCCTATTTATCCTTTCTACCTCTGCTACCTTTCATTCCAAGCCATAGTTCCATGCCATAGTTTTCATGCTGTTTCACGCCACACTAATTGTTGTTTTCGTTTTCATGTTCATAGTCTCTCTAGTTTTGTTTCAGTAGCCAAGTTTGTTCTCCGCCATTGTGCGCGCCTTTTGTTTGCTTCCTTTTTTGTAGTTTGTTAGTGTTTAAAATAAATATGTACTTACATTCACGTCTTTCCCGTGCCAACTTTCCTTTGCATTCCGGGAAAACAAACCCCAAAGTCCACGTTTTGACAAGGGCAAGAAAAAACTCAACCCAATGGGATACAATGAGAAACCTTGAAGGGGACCGCAGATGAGGGGACCCCCCCTTGGCGACCGGTGCAATGGACGTCCAGTGGATCTAGTTAATAGTGTGAGAGTCCAGTCCATAGTGGGGCCAGCAGGAGATCATCTTGAGTGGAGACAAGTGAGCAGCGCAAAGACGTCATCAACTGATGCACTGTAGAGTGGTCCACCCCGCATCCCGACTTTGAACAGCTAGCGCTTCATCTGTGGTCGCCTAATAACCTCTCCCCGCAGTAGAGGGGGGCAGAGCATAAAAGAGACGGCAGATCATCTGGTCTAAAAGGGGGGTCTATTTAACGGCTAGAGTATACAAAGGAGTTTTAAGATGGGACTTAAATGCTTCTACTGAGGTAGCATCTCTAACTGTTACCGGTAGGGCATTCCAGAGTACTGGAGCCCGAATAGAAAACGTTTTATAGCTTGCAGACTTTTTTTTGGCTCCGGGCATCACTAATAAGCCGGAGTTCTTTGAATGCAGATTTCTGGCCGGGACATATGGTAGAATACAATCAGCAAGATAGGATGGAGCTAGACCGTTTAGTATTCTATACTTAAGTAGTAAAACCTTAAAATCGCATCTTAAGTGCAAAGGAAGCCAGTGCAGGTGAGCCAGTATAGGCGTAATATGATCAAACGTTCTTGTTCTTGTCAAAATTGTTCTCGATAGTGCCATCTTCTTCTACTCACCCACTGCTGCTTCATTGGGACACATATGCTTCGCTGTTTCCCCCTGCGGGGTGGTGGGAATACTGCACACATGAGCAACTTTGTTTTGAATAGTTTCATCAAGCCTAATTGGATGTTGTTTGGCGAGCCAAATTAAAAGCTTTGGCGTGCCGGAAGAGGCCCGCGGGCCGACAGTTGAATAGGCCTGACCTACAGTATCCATGCATGCTTATACACACACACACGTTTCAGTGTGTAAGTGTGTCGTCTTGTGTTTGAGCTACATTTGAAGTTGGCTTTTGCACGTGCCTTTAAAGAGATCACATGCTTCATCAGCTAACTTGGTCACTGCAAACCCCTCCCCCATCATTGACACACACTTGCACAAATGCAAGCGTGTTCCAGTGTTGCCATGCCAGTCGTATCAGCATCAACGCGTGTCAAAATTGATCCTGACAAAGACTGACGGACAGATGCAGGGAAGTGACAGTGAGAGGGATAAACACTGGCAAGCCTGTGGGTATCACAGCTTCACATAGCTGCATCCATCTATTACTTATGACCTTAAAGGGGAACTGCACTTTTTTTGGATTTTGCCTGTCATTCACAATCCTTATGTGAGATAAGCACACACATGTTTTTTTTCTTTTTTTATGCACTCTGACTGGTAAATAAACACTAACAAAAGTCAGCTAACAATGGAGGTAATGGTTTTCGCTAAAGAGTTCTCTAAAAAAAAAAAATCTGAAAACCTCCAACATTTTACTGTATGTACATGCTGTAAGTATATATGTCATGTAGTAACAGGCACTTTCACAATAACATGTATTATTTACATTTGGTCATTTTTAGCATACAGCGGCGTGTGTATATATGTATGTATATATATATATATATATATATATATATATATATATATATATATATATATATATATATATATATATATATATATATATATATATATATATATATATATATATATATATATATATAAGAAGGATGAGGTGCAAGTTTTAGAAACTGAGTAAAAGTCAGCAAGTCGTCCTCTCAGTAAATGATAAATTCATGAATTCAGCTGTAAATAACATGTCAGCATTTATCTCACGCCGACAACAAGCTTTACCATTAGCTTGTGGCTTGGGGCGGTATAACTCGAGTGGCCGTGCCAGCAACTTGAGGGTTCCAGGTTCGATCCCCGCTTCCGCCATCCTAGTCACTGCCATTGTGTCCTTGGGCAAGACACTTTACCCACCGGCTCCCAGTGCCACCCACACTAGTTTACATGTAATTTAGATATTGGGTTTCACTATGTAAAAGCGCTTTGAGTCACTAGAGAAAAGCGCTATATAAATATAATTCACTTCACTTCACTTGTTAGCACTAGCATTCTGTTTACTCGGATCGATGTTAGCAACTACACAAATGGAGTGTCACAGAAATTGTTCATGTTTGATGTTTTTTTTACCTTCGTTCCACTTGTTTACTGCCTCCTTTATTTCACATTTCTCCAACGAAATCTCACAGTAGTAAGCAGCTGTAGTCTTTGCTTCGAGTCCGGCTTCATTCGCCACGTTTAAAATTGTCTGTCCACCTCTCGTAGTTTTGCGTAACAAATGAATTTTGTAAAAAAAAATTATATACAGTATATATATATATATATATATATATATATATATATATATATATATATATATATATATATATATATATATATATATATATATATATATATATATACAACATTAAACTGCATATAGTTTAAAGACATACGGCTGAGTAAAAAGTCTGCAAGATAGTTCCAGTGATCAGCGTTCTTCAGCACAGACGCCCCACAAAAGTTCCTGCAAGTCGAAAGTTCCTTTCGTTATTCTTTCTCTCCTGAAGAACTTAATCTAGCTGGGTACTTTTTGGTCGAAACACAGGAGGAACTTTATTTTCCTGCGTGAATGGGAAAGTTCCTGTAAAAGTTCCTGCGGTGGAAAAGGGCGTACAATTTAAAAATAATAATTAAACACCTCTGTATGCAGATACAAATCTTCAAATTGTAATTGAAGAAGCTTGTTGTTTTTGTCACAGTGGCCTCCCACTAGGGATGCAACAATTACCCGGTTTTGCCATTTATTAACCGTCTTTAAAAGGTCACGTTTGTTTAATCTCAAAGGCTCTACAACACCGTGTGTTTTAGTCATCTTTACTCGCTTTAAACAGACATTATGCTGGTACGTTATTTTCCGCATAACTTGCATTATATGAAAACAAAGTTACCCCAGCAATGCACATGCTTTTATCGCATTTATCGGGAGACAAGCTGGTATGCTACATTAGCTTAAAAATGGCCACAGAACAAGGCAGCGAACTGTTCACATGCCCCACAAAAAAGCTGAAGTCGGCAACATGGGAATATTTCGGGTATTTAAAAATGACCAGGGAGTCATTGAAGACGATGGCTCACCCATTTGTACAGCTTTACACATCAAAGTAAAGGAAAGGCATAATAACTGATTGCTTCTTATTGTTTGTGTTGAATAAACTATAGGCATTGAAAATTAATATAGCCAGAATAACATAATAATAATAATAATAATAATAATAATAATAGAATAACAGCACTATACCAAAGGATCTAATTAGGTGCATTCCAGTTATTATCAAAACAGCATAACATAGATTATTAAAAATGAAGAAATAGGCATGAATGACATTTGATGACAATAACACTTGAGTTTATTTTCCACATAAGTAAGGTTTTCCCCTTAAGTATCAATAAAGTTAATCTTAGTCTGTATATTAATAATACAATTAGCAGGTAAAGTATTTATTAGCAATAATACTGTTGTTAATATTTATTATTTTGTAGTGGTATTATGTTATTTGATTACTGATAATTGTGACAATGATAAAAAACAAAAAATCTCAGAAAAATGTTTTTGTTGTGGAGATGATGAATACATTATAATCATGATAATTTTGAAATCAAAAGGGACAAGCGGTAGAAAATGGATGGATGGATGATTATTACTCAGACCATATTCGTACAGTCAAAGTCTATAATAGTTGCTTACATCAGCTTACCATGAAAATAGTGTCTCCTCTTTTTGTATCTTGAAATGTGCTAGCTTATGTGAAGGTGCGAGAGGCCATCAAAAAACTGTGAGTGTACCAGAGACTGAGCTGATGTTTTGGCACAGACACGCATATTGGGGGTCTGCTGATTCAAACCCCTGCAGTGTAAATGTCACCATCAGTTGTATGGGTGCAAAGAAGAATTGCAATATTTAAAATGTAGTTGCGTAAAGATAGTGGTTGACCTACCTTTATTTACAATAAGACATTTGCAGTTGTAATAACTTTTTTAAATGTAAAAACTGGTCTACCTCATCAGAAGATGTTGTTTGCAAACAGAACTAAGAAGAAACACTTTCCGTTTAATAATTCTGGAAGCTATAACAATTTTTTTCTAAAACTTGGCCGACAAAATTATAATATATTTACCTTGAGCATCACAGGGTTACCTTTATTTTCTAGCCATATTGATATTGCACAGTGCTGTTACTCATTCATTCTGTCTTTCTTTTTAGTCTGAAATTGGTTTTGGGAAGCTCGAGACCTACATCAAACTGGACAAATTAGGAGAGGTGAGATGATTTGAGAACATTGCCCAACATAGCCTGTAAAGTACTGTACATATAGTAGACCTTTTTGATATCAAATGTACTTTTCTTGCCAGGGAACATATGCTACAGTTTTTAAGGGGAGAAGCAAGCTAACAGACAACTTGGTGGCTTTAAAAGAGATCCGCCTGGAGCACGAAGAGGGAGCGCCGTGCACAGCTATCAGAGAAGGTTTAATGCTACCGTCAGCGTGATTGCTTTAACAGCTGAGTTTGCTGTTTGGGTTTGACTGACACGCTCTCTTGTCTCTGTCTTGTAGTGTCTCTATTGAAAGACTTGAAGCACGCCAATATTGTCACTCTCCATGACATTATCCACACTGACAAGTGCCTGACACTTGTGTTTGAATACCTGGTGAGTGCCCGTGACTGTATATGCATACAGTGCTATACTAATGGAACACTAAGCTAAATATTAACATTCGATCGTGTTTGTGCCATCAGGAGAAAGATCTGAAGCAGTACATGGATGACTGTGGGAGCATAATGAGTGTACAAAATGTCAAGGTAAGCCATGCTAATTAATGTGATTAGAGATGTGAAGCGCTCCGAAGTTCAATGAGATCATATTCTTACTATGTCCTCGACAGATCTTTTTATTTCAGCTGTTACGAGGTTTGGCTTACTGCCACAGAAGAAAGGTCCTTCACAGAGATCTCAAACCTCAGAACCTACTCATCAACGAGAAGGGAGAGCTGAAACTAGCAGACTTTGGTACAGCCATGCTTTAATTCAATATGTTTTTTGATTACTTACTGTATTTTCCGGACTATAAAGCGCACTTAAAATCATTTTTTTTCCTCAAAACTTGACTGTACGCCTTATAACCCGGTGCGCCTAATGTAAGGAATAAGTTTGGTTGAGCTTACCCACCTCGAAGCAATTTTATTTGGTACATGGTGTAATGATAAGTGTGACCAGTAGATGGCAGTCAAATATAAGAAATAAGTGTAGGCTGCACCGTTTGAGGTGCTTCAACATACGAGTATTATTATGGTGTTATGGTGTGTATATAAGGTGAGACATATTATCTGACGTTTTAATTCGCAATATTATGCAAAAGCAACTTTTTTACCTTCTGGTACCTGCTGATCTGTGTTTGGGATCTGCATGAATCCTGAAAAATTGCGCGTGTCCGCCTTTGTAGTCCGTGCCGACTGCGTAGTCAATAAGCTTCTTCTTTTTCTCTATCTTCTTGTTATCGGACATTCATCCTCAGCTGTTGCCATTTCTAATATAAATTAGTGTAAAGTTCTTACTTATGTCTGTCAGTAAACTCGCCATGAAAGCGCTAAAACTTACCAGTGTAGTGAGTTTACATAATTCACCCAAGGAGCTTTAGTTATTAGAGTTCTGGTCGGACGGTTTTTCATGGGGCACATTACCGGTGTTGTTGTTTCCGGATGAGGAGATGCTTCTCTGTTATTGATTTAAGTAAAGTCTGAATGTCATTAAAACAGTTAGCTCCATCTTTTGACACTTCTTCCACTCCCGTCCTTGCACGCTACACTGCTACAACAAAGATGGCGGGGAGAAGACGCTGCCGAAAGTGAGCCACGTAAATAAGACCGCCTACAAAACGGCGCATCCGTAAGCGACTGTCAGAAAGCGGCTTGAAGATGATCTGTAAAACATCACATATGCAACATTTTGACCAAAGAACCACCATTACATGTTATGTAGACAACAAGGAAGTGTTTTCAATTTAGAAAATGTTTTATAATAATATGACTCCTTTAATGCGTTATGTAATCCGGTGCGCCTTATATATGAAAAAAGATTTAAAAAAATAGACCATTCATCAGCAGTGCGCCTTATAATCCGGTGCGCCTTATGGTCTGGAAAATATGGTATTTTTTAAAAAAAAACAATTACATAATTCAGAGATATTTACATTTTTATTTTGCTTTCAACCTATTATATAACAGTTGTGATTAGAAATGGGTATCGAGAGTGAACCCATTGTTTCGATTCCTGGGAATTGTGGGATTCCTATTGGTGTGCATGACGTCACTATGCACGGCGGCACAAAAGCTCGAAAGTTATTCACGAGAAAAGATGACAACAAGGCAACTTGGAATACTTGCAAAGTGTATATTCCATCAAAGGGAGGAAATACTACCAGAAACATTAGTGCGCACAGCATGAGATAACTTTGGATGACTCAAGCAGCAGCGACGGCAACGTCAGCACATTGTCTTCTGTTAATACTGCAGGGAACTACCTAACAAACACTGCCTATCATGTTAGCGCTTCGTTCTAAAAACCTGCTTTTATTAACTGTAAATATATAATTATGTACATGTTTTGCTTTAAGATGGTATTTTAAACTTGAGGTGCATCGATGATAAGAACGTTTGTCGCTGCAATACTAACTAGTTACTTTAGTTTTATCTACAGTTCTGTTTTGAAGCAAAATTGGCCGTGTGTATCAATTTGCGCGTTTTCCGGGGTAAGCCTTAACTTGGATGTGATTAATCTTTAATCATATACGATAACGAGATAATCTTTCTTTATTAATGTAGATAGACATAAACATGTATATGTATGTATATAGGACTGTGTGTATGTATTTATATATTTATGTATATACTGTGTATATACATGTGTGTATATATATATATATATACCTGTATATGTATATATATATATATATATATATATATATGTATATATGTATATATATATATATATATATATATATATATATATATATATATACATACATACATACATACATGTATATATATACATGTATGTGCATTTATGTATATATGTATGTATCTACAGTATATATATGTGTGTGTGTGCATGTGTATATCTACAGCGGAGTCACAGTAATTAGTCAGAAAGATTGCGTATCTATCCATCCATCCATTTTCTACCGCTTGTCCCCTTTGGGGTCATGGGGGGTGCTGGAGCCTATCTCAGCTGCATTCGGGCAGAAGGCGGGGTACACCCTGGACAAGTCGCCACCTCATCGCAGGGCCAACACAGATAGACAGACAACATTCACACTCACATTCACACACTAGGGCCAATTTAGTGTTGCCAATCAACCTATCCCCAGGTGCATGTCTTTGGAGGTGGGAGGCAGCTGGAGTACCCGGAGGGAACCCACGCAGTCAATAATTTTATTTTTCTGCAAAATAATGGTTAATTTTCCTAGTTGATGGTTGCATAATTTTACAATGCACAGTTCTATTGGGCTTGAGTTTCTTGTGTTTGTCGCTGGCTTATGTAGTTTTACTTACTCAGCTGATTATATTTTAAAAAATGAAACATGTTTAACATGTACAATTTAATCAATGCTTGCACACACACATCCTCCCCCAACACCACATTTTTAACATGTATTATGCCTTTTAAGAAGAAAAACAAACTTGTAGATAAGACATAGTAATGGAAATGAAAACAGTACAATTACATGTAGCACTATTAACTACAGTAGTTTAATGAAGTAATGTAATAATAATGTACAGCATTTACCTTGGAGAGTGGACTTATACCCTATGTCCTCCCAGCTGATGCAGATATTATTTGAACGTCCTTTGCTGGAGTTATCGACTCATTCTGCTTTAGGATGGTGCAGAATAGCAGTGCTACGCTCACACCAAGTTAGCTACACGCTCAGTCAAGTTTTTGTTGATTTCTGTTGACAGTATTTTAGCGTATTAAAGATTTGTCCTAGATTGTTAACTACTGTAATTCAATATATTTGCAATTGTGTGCTTGCTTTCCTTCTTTAACTAAGGTTTGGCACGGGCCAAGTCCGTCCCCACAAAGACCTACTCCAATGAAGTAGTGACATTATGGTACCGACCTCCAGATGTGCTTCTGGGCTCCACTGAGTACTCTACGCCCATAGATATGTGGTGAGCAAAAACACATAAAAACTGGAATCGCAGGTTTTTGTTCTAAGTTTTTTTTATAAATCTAAAATGTTTGTGACATTAAAGTACTTACTGGAAAATATTAGAAGTGAGTGGTTTGGATGCTGTTTAATTATGGAGGGTCAAATGGGACAAAATGTATTAAATAAATAAATCTTTAAATAATTAATAAATGTGTCATTAAATCATTGTAATTGGTAGACATATGTCTTATTAAATGTGCCAATTAAGGTATTTAACGGAAATTTACATTTAGTTATTTAAAAATGTAATTCATTTTTTCAACATTTAAATTATTATTTAATAATTCAATTATTCTTGCCGGCGGCGTGGCTCCGATGGTAGGGCGGCTGTCCAGGAGCTAGCCATTCTATCCACTGCCGTTGTGTCCTTGGGCAAGACACTTCACCCACCTTGCTTCCAGTGCTGCACACACTTGTGTATGAATGTTTAGTGGTGGTTGGAGAGGCCGTAAGATCAAATTGGCAGCCACGTTTCCGTCAATTTACCCCAGGGCAGCTTTGGCTACAAATGTAGCTTAAATATTCTAGAAAAGCGCTATATAAATCTCCTCATTAGCCACCATGTTTTGAAAGGCTTTCAAGCTTCGGACCAAAGCAATTATTTAGATTTAATGGCTGAGTTTGACGGATGAAATATTCATGAAGCGCTGACACACATGTTCATGAAATAATTAATTAAATCGTGAAATAATGAAGTCAATAATTAATAAAAATTATTAAATAATTCATTGATATTAAAATAATTGACTAAATGATTAGAAATAATTAAGTGTACTTTTACATAAAACACATTGAATAACACATTTATGTATTTAATATAAATTCTAATTAACAAAACATTTAAATAATTATTTAAAGCTGTATTTATTAAATGTTCTCCCATTTGACCTTTCGTTATTTATAAAGTTGTCATTGAAATTGAGAAAATAATATATGTATTTGAAGGGACTTGGGAGAAGTCCCACTAAAGGGCCTCAGGTTGCAGCTGTATATTCCTTTGAGAGTTCTGTGCCCATCAATGTACAGTATATGACCTACTCTCAGGTTATGTAGCAATAAGGTGTTACATTATGAATTACAATCAATAGAAACAGTGTACATTTTGCGCTGGGCACACTTTAGTATGAATTAATGTGTGTATTATTCATTCTGCTGAATATTTGTCACTGCAGGGGTGTGGGCTGCATCTTTTATGAGATGATCACAGGCAGGCCTCTCTTTCCTGGATCCACTGTGGAGGATGAATTGCACCTCATATTCCGCATCCTCGGTGAGACAAGGAGCATTTCAGGCTGAAAATACTTATTTTTGTCACCCTATGCCCACATAAATACCTGATACAAATATTAATGAGTTTTGCCTTTTATTGTCAAACGTACAGTACAGGGCCTGATTTACTAAGATCTAAATATATTGCGCTAAACAGCGTATGCAATCTATAAAATGGCGTGTACTATTAGTGGGCGTGTTGCGTGCGATTGATTAATATTGCCTGTACAATTGTCGAAATGGGTGCAGACCGCCTTCTTTAAATGAGGATTCTGCGTGTACTATATGGAGCATCACCACGGAGACACTCTCATTTGTGGGCTCTGTACCGAGGATGTCGTTGTGGCTTGTACAGCCCTTTGAGACACTTGTGATTTAGGGCTATATAAATAAACATTGATTGATTGATTGATTTACTGCACATTCATGTTATGCTCTTTTACCTGTGGCGTTTTGCTATGTTTTCAAACAAGTAGGAGACATGTACCACTTTTTATGGGCATTTTAGAAGCAGTCCAGCTAGTGCATCTACAATGAAACCACATTTTTATTTATTTTTTACAGTTGTAAAGAGGCTGCATTTACTCCTCAAAACGCAAAAAAAATGCATACTTAAAGAATTGTTTTCATATAAAAAATATTTTGATAATATATATTCTATGTAGGGAAAAAAGGACCGTCATTAAAAAAAACTAAAGGACACCAAAACGCATCAATTGAATTTGTTTTAATCAGCCATTGAAGTCCTTTAGTAGCTATAAAATTATAAAATAATGTTGCTGAATAGACGATATGTCAATTAATTCTTATTTTTAACCGTCCAAAACGTTGACACACACACGTTGGACGGAGGATTCTCTTCTGTCCATTGTTTGTTTGTGCAGCGTGAGCACTGATTCTGCAGCCGCGTGTGGAGCTGTCAGTTTGCACGTCTTTCCGACGCATGCTAAATAAAACGCAAAATAGTGCAACGCAAAACGGTGATGAGTGTTGATAAATTACATTGCACGTGCTTAATAATTATATTGGCATCTTCTCTCTTTATGATTAGCATATATTTTGCATATTAGTGAAGTGGATTATATTTATATAGCGCTTTTCTCTGGTAACTCAAAGCCCTTTACATTGTGAAACCCATTATCTACATCTTTAAGTTACATTTAAACCAGTGTAGGTGGCACTAGGAGCAGGTGGGTAAAGTGTCTTGCCCAAGGACTACGATAGTGGGAGCGGGAATCGAACCTAGAACCCTCAAATTTCTGGCACAGACGCTTTACCACCCGAGCCACGCAAAATGGATTGCACGCCTTATATTGCTCACTTAACAGACGCAATCCAGTTTGCACATGTTTAGTAGATCAGCTTTGCATGTGCTATCAGGTTTGCACGTGTTTTAGTACGCGCAAACTTTTAGTAAATCAGGCCCAGAGTGTATGTTTACCACCAAATGGCTAATAAACTAAACTGTCAAATCATCTAGGCACCCCGACAGAAGAAACTTGGCCTGGCATCACCACCAGTGAAGAGTTTAAAACCTACAATTTCCCTCGATACAACGCAGAGCCACTTGTTAACCACGCTCCCAGGTATATATTGTAATGTACACTTATTGTTGTCTTTGTAAAACCAAGATTGCTGATGCACTGTATCGTATTAGATTGTGCAGATGTCCCTAATTAAGTTTCCAGTGAGTGTAGTTCCTACATTGTAGAGATTGCAGGAATGCCGCAGCGCTCAATTAAAATTTATATCAGTATTTTATCTCAGTGACCTCTCCCCTCTGTTCTTTGCTGACATTTAGGATAGACAACGATGGTCATGACTTGCTTTCACTCCTTCTGCAGGTAATCAACATTACACCTTTCAAGTAAAAATTGATTTACAGTACCTACATATAAATACACTACTAATTGATTTCATGTCTCTTTGTGATTCTAGTTTGAGGCAAAAAAGAGAGTTTCCGCAGAGGATGCTCTGAGGCATGCATATTTCCGTACTCTGGGCGAGCAGGTTCAAACGCTGGCTGACAGTGAGTTAACTACTCCTAGAAATTCCCACTCAAACATGCGTACATTGCCCTGTCTCACTTCCTGTCTTTTGTTTTTAGCTGCATCTATTTTCTCTATAAAAGGCATTCAGCTACAGAAAGACCCAGGGAAGAGATCCTCAGTCTACCCGGAGTCAAGTAAGTCTCTTAAGACGGGAAACTAGAAAAGAAAGACAAACAATGAGGACACCTGAGTGGGAATATGACAAGGATAGGCCTCCTTTCTCTTTTTCTCTTTCTTCCTTTCTGCTCTGTTATGTCTTACATGCTGCTGTGTGGTCATGGTCGTGCAGCGTGCTTTGTCCTAGTCTATCACTTTTATGTTTCCTTATGAAATTATGAACAGCAATTGCTCAAACTAAATCTGATTGTTCTTGTTTTGCTTTAACTTGATGCCAAACATACAGCTTGGATCTGATCCAGACAAAAATTGTTTTAACATTGCAGTTTCTCACAATGCATTTTAGACAAATCGGTAGAAATAGGATTTGTTTGCATATGATGACAGAAATGTAATGATTTCATGATTTCAATTTAATGAAAAAGACATAAATGGAAGAATACGGCCCCCTTTTTTAAAAACAAAATTGCTTCATACCTCAAATACTTAAGCAGGAACATGCACACAAACAAACCAACAAATTCACAGTGTCAGTGTGTGTTTGTGTATTTCTTTCTGCCTCTGCTGTCTTGTCCTTACAAACTGTCTTCTTCTTTTTCTCTGCACCCATTCACTCCTCTATTGCAATGTTCATCTTTTCCTAAATACTTTCTGTCTCCTTTGTGCTCCCTACTCCGCATACTTCTTTATTCCCGACCCCCAACTCTAAAAAGCGATGGCCCATAAACTAGGCTCTGCACCCTCGCAGTACTTCCAGAGAGAAGCGGCCAATCCCAGGCCTCAGAGTCACAATCTGTCCTCAACTTCGACTGGCTGAGTGGTTGCTACCATTCTGGTAAATACGGTTTCTTTCACTCTGTCTGTATCCTTTTTTTTCTATTTCGCTGTCACCTTGCCCCTTTCTTCTCTTCAGTTCAAATTCTGCTATCTTTGTTGTAATGCCGCTTTGTTTATGTGTCTCCTGTTGGTTCAAGTCAAATAAGGCTTCACTTCTTGCATTCTCACCTGTTTAAAATCATATACATACTCTCATGTTCTCCTTACTATTGTCTTTCTCTTCCCTCAGCACCACTAGTTTTCCCTCACACTTCATGCCCTGCACCCACATGCCTCATCTCAACTTTCACTTACCCCATCCTCTTTTTCTAAGAGCAAACCTGCTACCAATCTTTCTGTCAGGGAAGAAAAGAGGGGAATATGAGGGAGAGTCATTTGATACTCTTTTTATTTGCAGTCTTCTCTAGGTTTCTCCATTGAGAGATGTAGTTTTTGTTGATCCTCTAGGTAAGGCACTGAAGTGGTGTGTCTTTATTATTAGCATGCATGCTTTGTTGCAGTGTTTGACTTAAACTGGTGAGTATGCAGTCATATCTAAAATATGTCAATACTCCTTGGTGTATCTCTTAAAAAAGGAGGAACATTGGGTTGTCTGTGCTATTATTTTATGTCTGATAAATACACCACATTGTGGTGCTGTTCTTAATCTCAAAGTTTGAACTGGTAAATTGGACTGTGTTAAAATTTCAAGAATTATCACAAAATTCGGTACAACTCTAAGGAGTCTGATATGGTGTCAAACAGTGCTAAAACTCTTGCGCATAAAAACTCACTCATTTGTGCACGCAGACTTATTTTGTACCTGCACTGTGTGCGCGTTTGCATTGTCTTTTTGCTTGCTCGCGAACTCTGTTTGCAATGTGCCTTTTCTCATTCTTTTGGCTCTGACCGGAGACAGTAGGGTGCCAGACTTTTGACCGGTGCACCCAGAACAGCCCATATCACCCCCGTTTTATTCACTCTTCATTGGCTTCCAGTCAAATTCCGCATTGAGTTTACAATTTTAGTCCTTACATTCTGTGCGTTGCATGCTGGGGCCCCTCAGTACATCACTGATTTGTTATGCCCCTACTCTTCAGGGCACGGCTCCGGTCTTCAGGCCAGCGTCTTCTATAGATCCCGAAAACTCATCTTAAAACCCGTGTAGACCTGGCACTCCAGGCTATAGCTCCCAGACTCTGGAACAATTTGCACCAGTCCCTCCGTGATCTTGACTGTGTTGAAACTTTTACGAAACATTTGAAAACTTCTCTTTTTAGTAAAGCTTTTAGTTAATGCACCATTTAACTATCATTTTTAATCCACTTTGTATCCTTTTTATGATGTTGCCCCTGTTGTTTTAAATTGAATTGTTGTTTTACTTTACCTATGTTTTATACAGCGCTTTGTGATTTTATCTGTGAAAAGCGCTTTATAAATAAAATGTACTTACTTACTTACTTTAAAGTGACTGATTAAAAAAGAGAGCAGTTTCTGGGTCGTGTCTTAAATACCCGCCCCCACTTGCCAAAAAGGAAGAACGTTGCCTGAGAGGAGAGAAAGAAAGACACACTGAGTGCACACAGAGTTCATGCGCAAGCAAAAAGATGCCGCGCGCACAGAGAAGACGCGCGGGTGTACAATGAGTTAACGTACAGGCAAAATGACTCCGCGAATGCGCAGAAAGGCCCTGTTTACGCACAAGGATTTTTGGCACTGCTTTGACTCCAAAGCATGGAGCTCGTCTGTAAAATTCGAGCAGGGTTGGCTGAAAAACATGGCTGCCATTTGAGCAAAACATCTTTGCAGGGGCACGTTCAAAACTTAAGTCATTGACCATTTGACAAATGAATTGACAACTTTAAGGATATCTTCAGAATGCCTTCGGAAGCATTTTGAACGCAACCCATTGAAGGTGCCACAAATGGGGGGAAAAACACAAAGGTGTGACCTCATTTTTTACACAATAAAATGACACGTAATTTGGCTTTTGAAGTGTAGTGAAGTGAAGTGAATTATATTTGTATAGCGCTTTTCTCTCGTGACTCAAAGCGGTTTACATAGTGAAACCCAATATCTAAGTTACATTTAAACCAGTGTGGGTGGCACTGGGAGCAGGTGGGTAAAGTGTCTTGCCCAAGGACACAACTGCAGTGACGAGGATGGCGGAAGTGGGGATTGAACCTGAAACCCTCAAAATGCTGGCATGGCCACTCTACCAACTGAGCTATGCCGCCCTTTTGTAAATAAATTACAATTATTATTATAATCATGATACAATAATTATATTAAAATAACCACTTTTTTTAATTATAAAGTTATTTGTATGTAAATTTCACATTTTCTACGTTTATTATTCCCAATACGACACAGTCTTATATATTTTTGTCACCCATTGATTTAAAAAAATATATATAAATGAATAAATAAATAAAAAGTTGACTGTCTTGTCTTTGATATTTTTCCAACATTATTGCCAATCACCAAATTAAATTAATGCAGCCAAAACGGCGTGGCGAAGTCGATGGAGTGGCTGTGCCAGCAATCAGAGTGTTGCTGGTTACTGGGGTTCAATTCCCACCTTCTACCTTCCTAGTCACGTCCGTTGTGTCCTTGGGCAAGACACTTCACCCTTTGCCTCTGATGGGTGCTGGTTAGCGCCTTGCATGGCAGCTCCCGCCATCAGTGTGTGAATGTGTGTGTAAATGGGTAAATGTGGAAATACTGTCAAAGCGCTTTGAGTACCTTGAAGATAGAAAAGCGCTATACAAGTATAACCCATTTATCATTTATCATTTAAATCTGACGTAGAACCTTCAAAAAGTTGGAGACAGCTCACATGAGAATATGCCTTGGGAATAAAAGACGTAATCACTGGTATAATGTTTACATGTCAAGTACGGTAATCAGTCATATAGTTTGTATTTCATATCATGGCTTTCATGCAATAAAACCTGTGTTTTAGTTTGAGTGTTGTCTCTTTCTGTCTCTCAGCTCAGGGGAAGAGCAGGAGGCAGAGTGTGCTGTTTTAGTGTTGGCGGATGGTCCCAAAAGTGAGAGGCGTTGGTGACTTGTGGAGCAGGCCTGCCAGATATGTACCTTCACCGACCACTCCGTACACACTGAAGGAGCGACACACTTTCACTTGAAGATTAAAAATCAACACACACGTACACATATAGAAACGAGAACAGAAGAGGGATTGACTGATCCATACATACAGTACAAGAATAATTCTCTCCCCTGAAGACAGAAAAGGATGAACAAGAAATGTCTGAGACCCCAGAGGAGAAAAGTGGGAGAGTTCCAGATTCTCCTTGCTGCTATTGCCGCTGCTGTCCAGAAGAGGGCAGTGTTGACGTTATGGGCTGTTGGAATTGAGCTTGACCTAAACTTCCTCACTCTCTTATGTATCTTCCCTACTCTGTTGGACTGTTGCTGTACATAAAGAGACTGAGCTGTTTTATCGGCTCATGAAATGCCTCAGCCGGAACCCAAACTTGGAATATTGCACCTCATCAAGGCCCTTTATTATATGATCAGCAACACACACACACACAATCTCTCTCGCCATGTATACACACAAACACAACCACCTTTCTTTCACTTGACAATTAATTGTGTGTATCAGTGGAGTTTTAGCACCTTATTGGGGAAGCTGTCGATACTTTACCTCATCTGGCACAGTTGGGTTTAAAGTACACTTGAGTTATTAAGAATCTAAAATGGTATACCGAAAAAGAAACTAATCAGTTGAATTAGGACACTACAAATAGGGTCACTACAATCATGGACACTGTAAAGAACACTCCAGTAAGGACAAAGATGTAAAGAAAGTGTTTAAGTCCTCACCTGCTTATCCTTAGATACCCCCTTGGCCTTGACACACAATTTATTGTGTGCGATATTACAGGCGTTGTTGTTCAACTGTTGTCTTTGCACCTAATTTTACCTCTTTGAATCACCAGTAGATGATTCAACAGCCCTCAGCCCTCTCCAAGCCTATAGCTTCATGTGCATTGCCTATTTTTACACTTGATTTTATTCCTATTTGTATATAAGATACTGCTTTTTACATGTCAGAAGCAGTGGTAATTCCAAGAATGCTGTTCTCAGTCTTTGCTGTGCCCCCGCTGTAATAGTTGGCGACTGGCTGGGAACGTGTTGCACATTCCTTGACCTCAGGACTTAATTGCTCGTGTTGTTTTTTGGGTGCTGCGAAGTGGCGACTGAACCAGTATGAAAACCCTGCTAGAGCCAAATACGGTGGCCTAAAGCTCCTTCGTTTGCATCAGACTTTTGTGTTCCTCGCTTTTTGTTATTTAGATGAGACTACTTGATGTCTCCTCTTGCCGTCTTCAAGCATGTTTGTATTTTAAACATGTTTTCAGCGGGTATGTGAAATAGCTGGCAAAGGAACACCGCCAGATATGTTTGCGTGGCACGTAATCTAATGGTTTTCCCAACATGCCCCATTGATGGAAATAGAAATATGATTGACAACAATGTGATGTGGTGCTTCGGGACCAGATGACAACGTGCAGTCATTTGTAGAAACAGGTCATTGAGTAGTTAGCGGGACTTGAAGCTCTCTGACACCCTGTCAAGCTTCCAGAAACCTCCAAGCACAGCTCTTTCACACACCAGTAAACCAACACGTCAACATGTACTGTATCAGTGAGATGGATTATGGGTATTGAATAGATTTGCTCAGACCCTGACCTCGGATCACCTTTGACTTCGATTTGAATGAGATCCTTGCTCTCGGCCTGTCAGAACTACTCCTTTACCCAGTGAGTGGCAGTATGTAGCATGTACATAGATGATTGCTCACTTTGTGTAAATATAGAGAAGTGTATAGGTTTGATACAGCTATTCACATTCTGCCCTTTCTGTTTCTTTAATAAAAAGTCACAGCAATATTCTGTAATCAATAAAAAGCCAAGGTAATAGGGTAACGAGGATTTATGTTATGTAGAGAGGTGACTGTGAATGATTAAACTGTGAGACTTGATGAAAGCGACAAGGTTGTTTTGTCTATGTTTTTGCTGTTTGACATGCAAATGTGTTAAGGAGGCGTTGCAAAGACAACCCAGAGATTATTTTGGGTGTCTTTTCCGAAAGCCATAATGGTAGTAATAAAGTGATGGCGGTCTGGTTGTGCAAAATGATTTACTCAAAGCAGCGAAAGAGATGTGTACACCCAGTTAACAATAAAAGTTGAGTCATTAATGTTTGTCTTTGTACGTCTGTCTAACACTCATCAGTAGATTTGTTCTCATTGCCATTATTCACAATCACGGGTTAAGCCTCAATAAATAAAAATGTTTCGGTAATACTAATAAAAATGGCTACTGGCAATTGTTCTCAATTATTTTATACATCCTCATGACCTACCGTGTTCACTAGATGGAGTTTACGACTACTTGAAGGGACCTTGAGGAGACATTCCTTTCAAAGTACTCATTATAAATCTCTTTTTTTAATCAAAAGGAAACAATTACTGATAGCTCTTATAAGGTTAAATGTAGATCAGAATAATTACAAATTTACACCACGATTAACTCTATTGGCGGGAATTGTTCTGAAATATCAATGTCAATCATTTTATTTTTGGTGTTTTCATTCAAAACATTCCACAAGGTACCATATCCCCATCCCTATTTTGAATTTTCCCTCGCCTAAACCTTTGTAGCACGAGTATTTTAACAATACAGAAAAAAAAACCTCTACAAATAATGAGTAAGAATAACATTTCTTTTAAAAGTACTGCGAATCAGTTCTCATTGTTCACTTAAAACAGTGGTCCCCAACCACCGGGCCGCGGATCGATTGGTACCGAGCCGCAAAAGAGATAAAAAAATAAAAATGTTTTTTCTTTAAATTTTTCTATTAAATCAACATAAAAAACACAAGATACACTTACAATTAGTGCACCAACCCAAAAAACCTCCCTCCCCCATTTACACTCATTCACACAAAAGGGTTGTTTCTTTCTGTTATTAATATTTCTGGTTCCTACATTATATATCAATATAGATCGATACAGTCTGCAGGGATACTGTCCGTAAGCACACATGATTGTATTTTTTATGACCATTTTTTTTGGGGGGACTAATTTTCAAGCGTTGACTGGTCCGCAGTTACAAAAATGTTGGGGACCACTGTCTTAAAATACATGTTCAAAAGAATCTATCCGTTGGCGAACATCCCATCTGGAGTATTTATGGTAAACCCAAGAGCTACAGTATGCAAACAGTACTTGGTCAAATTTCCTGGTGCCTGTTGAATAATTGGAGCACTTCTGCCACCTAACTGGAAGCTTGCATATCGTTTACAGCATTGTTTTTCAACCTTTTTTGAGCCAAGGCACATTTTTTGCGTTGAAAAAAATCCGGAGGCACAGCACCAGCAGAAATACAAAACGAAACTGAGTTGACAGTAAAAAGTCATTGTCGCAATTGTTGGATATGAATTTAAACCATAACCAAGCATGCATCACTATAGCTCTTGTCTCAAAGTAGGTGTACTGTCACGACCTGTCACATCACGCCCTGACTTATTTTGAGTTTTTTGCTGTTTTCCTGTGTGTAGTGTTTTAGTTCTTGTCTTGCACTCCTATTTTGGTGGCTTTTTCTCTTTTTTTGGTATTTTCCTGTAGCAGTTTCATGTCTTCCTTTGAGCGATATTTCCCGCATCTACTTTGTTTTAGTGATCAAGAATATTTCAGTTGTTTTTATCCTTCTTTGTGGGACATTGTTGATTGTCATGGCATGTTCGGATGTACATTGTGTGAACCGTCTTTGCTGTCGTCCAGCATTCTGTTTTTGTGTACTTTGTAGCCAGTTCAGTTTTAGTTTTGTTCTGCATAGTCTTCCCTAAGCTCCAATGCCTTTTTTTATGGCACGATTACTCTGCTAAGCTCTAGACAGCACCGACACTCAACAACAGCACATAATTTGCAGACTATAATTACTGGTTTGCAAAAATATTTTTAACCCAAATAGGTGAAATTAGATAATCTCCCACAGCACACCAGACTGTATCTCACGGTACAGTGTGCTCCGCGGCACAGTGGTTGAAAAACACTGGTTTACAGGTGCTAATAGAGGGCTTCGGGTTTGGTGTTAAATATCCCACAATGCATTGCCATCAGCCATATTGGTAGGTTTTGTTCAACAAGAATCAATGTTTACAATGGTGATACACGTAACATTCCCGAACTATTCAGTAGAAAATGGCATTGTTTTGGGTTTGATAGAATGGAAAAATACTGTAAGTCATTAGATAATAAGTCTCTTCGTTTTTATAAGGAGAATACAGACGTAATTGGACGTGAGTATCCTTACCAGATCAACAGGTCTGAGTGGAGTAGAGACCACGACATCTTCCCCGGTGTTTCGTACCCGGACTTAGTGCCCAAAAAAATAAAGGCAACACTTAAACAACACAATGTAACTAAGTCAATTACACTTCTGTGAAATCAAACTGTCCACTTAGGAAGCAACACTGATTCACAATCAATTTCACATGCTGTTGAGCGAAAGGAATAGACGGCCTAATGTGTTTTTCCACTTTAATTTTGAGTGACTCTGAACCCAGACCACATTTGATGTCTGTTAATCATTTTTGTGTGATTTTATTGTCAGCACACTCAACTATGTAAAGAACAAATAATTTAATATTAATATTTCATTCATTCAGATCGATAATGTGTTATTTTAAAACTTTCAAAATTCTAAGTCTGGAACGCTATGACCACTTTGTTTGTGGATGGGTTCGTGACGTTGGTGTTTTTTCTGCATAAACCCAGTGGGCATCGTGTCATCAAGCCAGGCATTCTCAGAAATGATCCGACCCAAGTCTGACAGCTTGGATAATCACGAATAACCAATCATCTCAGCACACTGTGACCGTAAGGCAGGATCGGGAGGATGAGGTTCTCATGTCGCTTCACTTTTGCTTTATGTGGAGGCTGCAGTCCGGATGAAAGAAGTGAGTACTATTTTTTTTAATGAATACAACTACTGTTAAAGTTCTTTAAACAAGCACATCAAGTTAATGCAAAGTGGGGCTGTCATTTATATTAGATAATTTTTTTTTACTTACAAAATGTTCTTAATTACCTGAAATGAAATAAACTGTACAAACACAAAGTTGTCCATAGCACGTCAAATCTGAGTAGTTGATTGCAGCAATCCATGCTCGCCTTTTGCCATTTATGGGGTATAGCTCGGTTGGTAGAGCGGCCGTGCCAGCAACTTGAGGGTTGTAGGTTCGATCCCTGCTTCCGCCATCCTAGTCACTGCTGTTGTGTCCTTGGGCAAGACACTTTACCCACCTGCTCCCAGTGACACCCTCACTGGCATAAATGTAACTTAGATATTGGGTTTCACTATGTAAAGTGCGTTGAGTCACTAGAGAAAAAGCGCTATATAATTCACTTCATTTAGCTCACTTTTGTCACATTTAACTCGCTTTTGTCACATTTAATGCACTTTTTTCACATTTAGCTTATTTTAATCACATTTAGGTTGAAATTAGTTGTTGACTCTTAGTATTATATCTAAATGTTAAATCTGAATGTTAAACCTAAATCTCAAATTTAAATCTTAGATCTAAATGGTATATCTAAACCTACATCTTAAATCTAATTGTTAAATCTAAATCTAAATGTTAAATCTAAATCTCAAATTTATATCTCAAATCTCACTCTAAATGTTATATCTAAACCTTAATCTTAAATCCAAATCTAAATGTTGAATCTAAACCTAAAGTTTGAATCTAAATATAAATGTTGAATCTAAACCTAAATGTTAAATCTAAACCTGAATGTTAATCTTAAATCTAAATGCCAAATCTAAATCTAAATGTTAAGTCTAAACTTAAATGTTAAATCTAATTCCTTAAATATAAATCTTAAATTTAAATGTGAGCGCTAAATGTTGAATCTAAACCTGAATCTTAAATATAAATGTTACAATCAAATGTTAAAGCTAAACCTAAATGTTAAATCTAAAAATAAATGTTACATCTAAATGTTTAATCCAAACCTACATAAATTAAGATTTATATTCAGATTTAAACTCAAATGCAATGAAAAGTGAGCTAAATGTGAGACATATATCTTCCAGAAAAGTGTGACAGAACTTTTACATTCGGCACCCCATAGCTATTCACTCTTCTTTTCAGCCCCTTCCGTTTGTCCAGAAATACGCTGTGACTGTGGAATGTGATAAAAGTTAGTGATACCTCTCCCACCTCGATTGTGGCAGTTGACAATTGCACACGTCGTCGGCATTATGAGTATCACCAGATGAATGATCAACCATGAAGTGATTAACGTGGACCCCGACTTAAACAAGTTGAAAAACTTATTCGGGTGTTACCATTTAGTGGTCAATTGTACGGAATATGTACTGAACTGTGCAATCTACTAATAAAAGTTTCAATCAATCAATGAACAATAATGAGCGAGTTTACAAACAAAGCCTATCAATATGGCTAGCGGCAATGCATTATGGGAAACGTAGAAAAATCCGAAACCCTCCATACTAAAAGTCCCCCTGCTATAAACGGCCCGCCTGACACCTCACCACACCCCACTATTTTGGAAGGTCTGCTCTAGTGGTTGACACACCTGATTTTAATTGCACACAGAGTGGGTTCAGTCCCCACCATGTCTCACTATTTGTTCCCTGTGATTGACAGGCAACCAGTCCAGGGAGTAGTACGCCTTTTGCCTTTAGTCAGCTGGGATAGGCTCCAGCTTCCCGTGACCCTGAATATGACAAGCCGTAGAAATGGATGAATGGAAGGACGGATGGACTAATGACTGTGACAAAAAGTGCCATTAAGAGAAGACACATTTTTATTAGTAAAACATCTTAGATGAGCAAAGAGTATGTACGGTATACATGATTACAAATATTATTTATTTATTTATTTTAACCCACAGTCTCACAGTTACATACTGTATTTTCACCATTTATCTTAATCTGCAGCTCCAACCTTTCTTTGACCGAGAGCTGAAGGTGCTTTGGTATGATGCAATGAAGTTGTTGTACACTACTGCAAACCAGTGGTGTGCCGTCAGGGCCAGCAAGGCCTTCTCTGCTGGCCTAACATAACCAGAAATCATGATCATAATTAAAGATACAATTATTTTTTAATTTACTTTCCCTAAATATCTAAAATTATTCATATTCTTTTCATGTCATAGTATGCACGTTCCAGTGCTGTTGTTTTTAGTTTTAGTTTTTATCCAATCAGAATTCAGTTGCCAGGCTGTACCAAATCTGCCCAGAGCCTTCAAAATCACCAATGCGGGCGTCCGTGCGCTGTAAGTGAACAGGGACATACAGTTGATAGACAGTTGTGATAGCCAATCAGATCACGCGTTGTTGTCAGTAAGGCCTTCTAGATGGCT
Source organism: Entelurus aequoreus (assembly GCF_033978785.1). NCBI lineage: Eukaryota > Metazoa > Chordata > Actinopteri > Syngnathiformes > Syngnathidae > Entelurus > Entelurus aequoreus. The sequence goes on from NC_084737.1 coordinate 47,088,996, forward strand.
TCACATTGAACGTGACATTTACACATCCAGTGATTGGATACTCATCGGGACCGTTAGTGGATCAATTTGAGAACACTTAGAGTTGATAGACAGTTGCGATAGCCAATCAGATCAAAAGTTGTTACAACTAAAAGTTGTAAACTCTTGTTGTTAAAGTGTGTCATGCTTGTCATTTACTTAACATTGTTACATGTGTATTTGTCGCCATCATGAGGTCAGGGTTTTTTTAATTGATTGAGACTTTTATTAGTAAATTGCACAGTACAGTACATATTCCGTACAATTGACCACTAAATGGTAACACCCGAAGACGATTTTCAACTTGTTTAAGTCGGGGTCCATGTCAATCAATTCATGGTAAGTTAATATATCTTTGATACGTATGTACTTTGAATCAAACTTTATTGACCGGAAGTTGCATAAGCCAAGCAGATACATTTAAGGTATATGTTTTAATTGCTGATGTGTTATCATTTATTTTTAAATGCGCCAGAAAATAACACGTTTTGTATACTGTGGCTGTGATTCAATGACCAGTAGGGTGTAAATGTGTTCCTGTATAGTATTTCTCCAGCAATGGTCATGGTGGTGACATCAATTATGGTATTTTGAGAGGTAATCATTGAAGTTGGAATTCACTGAAGGCCTAGGTGGGAAGGCCTAGGTGGGAAACTATAATAAATGTAATTTTGAAATAATCAGTTCCAACAATGCTCTATACCGATATCTGTGTAGAACATTGGTAGAATTTTGAGCTCTGTATTTAGTCTTATTAGATTGCTTAGGTTGTGTATATTTTACAACCTTTTTTTAAAGTCTTTTAATTGTGTGAAACGATTTTGATATTTATTTTAATCAAAGTTAAGTTCAATTTGATGCATGTTTTGTTCTACAAACAATTCACAGGGAAGACATTGTTTATTTATTTATTTTTTGTACAAAATAAAAATGTTAACATAATTGAAACATACATTTGCAAATGTTCCTGACATAGCTCCAACCAGGGATGGAAGGAACCCAGTACAACAGCCTTACACGACCAGCACACCACATGCCTCGGGGGATGACGGCGAGTTTAAGGGAAATCTGCCATTATACAACCCCTGACAAAATGATGGAATCACCAGACTTTGAGGATGTGCATTGTGATGTTTAATTTTGGAGAAAAAAGATGATAACAGACATGGCACAAAACTATGGACATTACAAATAGCAACTTATGGAAGCTCATGAAAAATATGGAAGCATGAAAAACAAACAAAAAAACACACTACAACACACCACAGTACTTTGTTGCACCTCTGGCTTTTATGACAGCTTGCGGTCTCTGAGGCATGGACTTAATGAGCGACAACAGTACTCTCCATCAATCTTGCGCCAACTTACTCTGATGCTGTTGTCAGATCAGCTTTGCAGGTTGGAGTCTTGCAATGGATAATTTTCTTCAATTTCCATCGCAGATTTTCAATTGGATTGAGATCCAGACTATTTGCAGGTCAGGACATTGCTCTTATGTATCTTTTTTCAAGGAACGTTTTTAAAATCTTTGATCTTTGGCGAGATGCATGATCTTCTTGAAAAATATGTAATCCCCAAAAGTTCCAGGATCATCACCTTGCCCAATGCAGATTTGCGATTCATCACCAAATATGACCTACATCCATGATAAATGGAGGAAGATGTGGCCAGTGCTGCCTGCAGGAGCAAAGGTCACCGCCTCTGTCCATGGTGCTGTGGACAAAGCACCATCAGACAGGGGCATGGCAGTGCTGACGGCGAGACACAGCTGGCAGGTGATTAGATTTCACAGGTGGTACGTGTTAATCTAATCTGTTGTCTTTAACAGTAAGCGGCCGGGAGCAGGAGGGGAGAGAGGATACGGATGTGACTGAAAAGTCACGTTCTGGGGGAAAAAGACTTTTGATAAAACCTATGTATATTAAAACCTTTGTTAAAAACTGCACGCTTGGCTCTTGTGCCGTGTCTACAGTGGAACTGCTAGGAAGCAACTTCCACATACTGGGTTATACTTGTATAGTGCTTTTCTACCTTCAAGGTACTCAAATCACTTCGACACTATTTACACATTCACCCATTCACACACACATTCACACACTGATGGCGGGAGCTGCCATGCAAGGCCCTAACCACGACCCATCAGGAGCAAGGGTGAAGTGTCTTGCTCAAGGACACAACGGTCATGACGAGGTTGGTAGAAGCTGGGAATTGAACCAGGAACCCTCAGGTTGCTGGCACGGCCACTCTGCCAACTGCGCCT